>NW_026872091.1:0-123316 GCF_033458585.1 Syngnathus typhle
ATCAAGATTTTGCAAATTAATAAGGGTTGGGAAACTTTGTTGAATGACCCTACCTCGACAGTTTAGTTTGGACTATTTTAGGTCTATAAATCAACTTATTTTAGGTCTATAAATCAACCTATTTTAGATCTATAAATAAACCTATTTTAAACGTCTACTTTAGGTCTATAAATCAACCTAAGGGTCTATAAATCAACCTAATTTAGGCGTCTATTTTAGGTCTATATATCAACCTATTTTAGATCTAAAAAATCAACCTATTTTAGACGTCTATTTCTGGTCTATAAATCGTCTATTTTAGGTCTATATATCAACCTATTTTAGATCTAAAAATAAACCTATTTTAAACGTCTACTTTAGGTCTATAAATCAACCTAAGGGTCTATAAATCAACCTAATTTAGGCGTCTATTTTAGGTCTATATATCAACCTATTTTAGATCTAAAAATCAACCTATTTTAGACGTCTATTTCTGGTCTATTAATCAACCTAAGGGTCTATAAATCAACCTAATTTAGGCGTCTATTTTAGGTCTATACATCAACCTATTTTAGATCTAAAAATCAACCTATTTTAGACGTCTATTTCTGGTCTATTTTAGATCTATAAATAAACCTATTTTAAACGTCTACTTTAGGTCTATAAATCAACCTAAGGGTCTATAAATCAACCTAATTTAGGCGTCTATTTTAGGTCTATATATCAACCTATTTTAGATCTAAAAATCAACCTATTTTAGACGTCTATTTCTGGTCTATAAATCGTCTATTTTAGGTCTATATATCAACCTATTTTAGATCTAAAAATAAACCTATTTTAAACGTCTACTTTAGGTCTATAAATCAACCTAATGGTCTATAAATCAACCTAATTTAGGCGTCTATTTTAGGTCTATATATCAACCTATTTTAGATCTAAAAATAAACCTATTTTAGATCTATAAATAAACCTATTTTAAACGTCTACGTTAGGTCTATAAATCAACCTAAGGGTCTATAAATCAACCTAATCTAGGGGTCTATTTTAGGTCTATATATCAACCTATTTTAGATCTAAAAAAATCAACCTATTTTAGACGTCTATTTCTGGTCTATAAATCGTCTATTTTAGGTCTATATATCAACCTATTTTAGATCTAAAAATAAACCTATTTTAGACGTCTATTTCTGGTCTATTTGAGATCTATAATTAAACCTATTTTAAACGTCTACTTTAGGTCTATAAATCAACCTAAGGGTCTATAAATCAACCTAATTTAGGCGTCTATTTTAGGTCTATATATCAACCTATTTTAGATCTAAAAATCAACCTATTTTAGACGTCTATTTCTGGTCTATAAATCAACCTATTTTAGATCTATTTTAAACGTCTACTTTAGGTCTATAAATCAACCTAATTTAGGCGTCTATTTTAGGTCTATATATCAACCTATTTTAGATCTAAAAATCAACCTATTTTAGACGTCTATTTCTGGTTTATAAATCGTCTATTTTAGGTCTATATATCAACCTATTTTAGATCTAAAAATAAACCTATTTTAAACGTCTACTTTAGGTCTATAAATCAACCTAAGGGTCTATAAATCAACCTAATTTAGGCGTCTATTTTAGGTCTATATATCAACTTATTTTAGATCTAAAAATCAACCTATTTTAGACGTCTATTTCTGGTTTATAAATCGTCTATTTTAGGTCTATATATCAACCTATTTTAGATCTAAAAATAAACCTATTTTAAACGTCTACTTTAGGTCTATAAATCAACCTAAGGGTCTATAAATCAACCTAATTTAGGCGTCTATTTTAGGTCTATATATCAACCTATTTTAGATCTAAAAATCAACCTATTTTAGACGTCTATTTCTGGTCTATAAATCAACCTATTTTAGATCTATAAATAAACCTATTTTAAACGTCTACTTTAGGTCTATAAATCAACCTAAGGGTCTATAAATCAACCTAATTTAGGCGTCTATTTTAGGTCTATATATCAACCTATTTTAGATCTAAAAATCAACCTATTTTAGACGTCTATTTCTGGTCTATAAATCAACCTATTTTAGATCTATTTTAAACGTCTACTTTAGGTCTATAAATCAACCTAAGGGTCTATAAATCAACCTAATTTAGGCGTCTATATTACGTCTATATATCAACCTATTTTAGATCTAAAAATCAACCTATTTTAGACGTCTATTTCTGGTCTATTTTAGATCTATAAATAAACCTATTTTAAACGTCTACTTTAGGGTCTATAAATCAACCTAATGGTCTATAAATCAACCTAATTTAGGCGTCTATTTTAGGTCTATATATCAACCTATTTTAGATCTAAAAATCATCCTATTTTAGACGTCTATTTCTGGTCTATAAATCAACCTATTTTAGATCTATAAATAAACCTATTTTAAACGTCTACGTGAGGTCTATAAATCAACCTAAGGGTCTATAAATCAACCTAATATAGGCGTCTATTTTAGGTCTATATATCAACCTATTTTAAATCTAAAAAATCAACCTATTTTAGACGTCTATTTCTGGTCTATAAATACACCTATTTTAGATCTATAAATAAACCTATTTTAAACGTCTACTATAGGTCTATAAATCAACCTAAGGGTCTATAAATCAACCTAATTTAGGTGTCTATTTTAGGTCTATATATCAACCTATTATAGATCTAAAAATCAACCTATTTTAGACGTCTATTTCTGGTCTATTTTAGATCTATAAATAAACCTATTTTAAACGTCTACTTTAGGTCTATAAATCAACCTAAGGGTCTATAAATCAACCTAATTTAGGCGTCTATTTTAGGTCTATATATCAACCTATTTTAGATCTAAAAATCAACCTATTTTAGACGTCTATTTCTGGTCTATTTTAGATCTATAAATAAACCTATTTTAAACGTCTACTTTAGGTCTATAAATCAACCTAAGGGTCTATAATTCAACCTAATTTAGGCGTCTATTTTAGGTCTATATATCAACCTATTTTAGATCTAAAAATCAACCTATTTTAGACGTCTATTTCTGGTCTATAAATCGTCTATTTTAGGTCTATATATCAACCTATTTTAGATCTAAAAATAAACCTATTTTAAACGTCTACTTTAGGTCTATAAATCAACCTAAGGGCCTATAAATCAACCTAATTTAGGCGTCTATTTTAGGTCTATATATCAACCTATTTTAGATCTAAAAATCAACCTATTTTAGACGTCTATTTCTGGTCTATAAATCGTCTATTTTAGGTCTATATATCAACCTATTTTAGATCTAAAAATCAACCTATTTTAGACGTCTATTTCTGGTCTATTTGAGATCTATAATTAAACCTATTTTAAACGTCTACTTTAGGTCTATAAATCAACCTAAGGGTCTATACATCAACCTAATTTAGGCGTCTATTTTAGGTCTATATATCAACCTATTAGATCTAAAAATCAACCTATTTTAGACGTCTATTTCTGGTCTATAAATCAACCTATTTTAGATCTATTTTAAACGTCTACTTTAGGTCTATAAATCAACCTAATTTAGGCGTCTATTTTAGGTCTATATATCAACCTATTTTAGATCTAAAAATCAACCTATTTTAGACGTCTATTTCTGGTTTATAAATCGTCTATTTTAGGTCTATATATCAACCTATTTTAGATCTAAAAATAAACCTATTTTAAACGTCTACTTTAGGTCTATAAATCAACCTAAGGGTCTATAATTCAACCTAATTTAGGCGTCTATTTTAGGTCTATATATCAACCTATTTTAGATCTAAAAATCAACCTATTTTAGATGTCTATTTCTGGTCTATAAATCGTTTATTTTAGGTCTATATATCAACCTATTTTAGATCTAAAAATAAACCTATTTTAAACGTCTACTTTAGGTCTATAAATCAACCTAAGGGTCTATAAATCAACCTAATTTAGGCGTCTATTTTAGGTCTATATATCAACCTATTTTAGATCTAAAAATCAACCTATTTTAGACGTCTATTTCTGGTCTATAAATCGTCTATTTTAGGTCTATATATCAACCTATTTTAGATCTAGAAATCAACCTATTTTAGACGTCTATTTCTGGTCTATTTGAGATCTATAATTAAACCTATTTTAAACGTCTACTTTAGGTCTATAAATCAACCTAAGGGTCTATAAATCAACCTAATTTAGGCGTCTATTTTAGGTCTATATATTAACCTATTTTAGATCTAAAAATCAACCTATTTTAGACGTCTATTTCTGGTCTATTTTAGATCTATAAATAAACCTATTTTAAACGTCTACTTTAGGTCTATAAATCAACCTAAGGGTCTATAAATCAACCTAATTTAGGCGTCTATTTTAGGTCTATATATCAACCTATTTTAGATCTAAAAATCAACCTATTTTAGACGTCTGTTTCTGGTCTATAAATCGTCTATTTTAGGTCTATATATCAACCTATTTTAGATCTAAAAATAAACCTATTTTAAACGTCTACTTTAGGTCTATAAATCAACCTAATGGTCTATAAATCAACCTAATTTAGGCGTCTATTTTAGGTCTATATATCAACCTATTTTAGATCTAAAAATCAACCTATTTTAGACGTCTATTTCTGGTCTATAAATCAACCTATTTTAGATCCATAAATAAACCTATTTTAAACGTCTACGTTAGGTCTATAAATCAACCTAAGGGTCTATAAATCAACCTAATCTAGGGGTCTATTTTAGGTCTATATATCAACCTATTTTAGATCTAAAAAATCAACCTATTTTAGATGTCTATTTCTGGTCTATAAATCAACCTATTTTAGATCTATAAATAAACCTATTCTAAACGTCTACTTTAGGTCTATAAATCAACCTAAGGGTCTATAAATCAACCTAATTTAGGTGTCTATTTTAGGTCTATATATCAACCTATTTTAGATCTAAAAATCAACCTATTTTAGACGTCTATTTCTGGTCTATTTTAGATCTATAAATAAACCTATTTTAAACGTCTAGTAAATTGAGCCAAGATCAAGATTTTGCAAATTAATAAGGGTTGGGAAACTTTGTTGAATGACCCTACCTCGACAGTTTAGTTTTGACTATTTTAGGTCTATAAATCAACTTATTTTAGGTCTATAAATCAACCTATTTTAGATCTATAAATAAACCTATTTTAAACGTCTACTTTAGGTCTATAAATCAACCTAAGGGTCTATAAATCAACCTAATTTAGGCGTCTATTTAAGGTCTATATATCAACCTATTTTAGATCTAAAAATCAACCTATTTTAAACGTCTACTTTAGGTCTATAAATCAACCTAAGGGTCTATAAATCAACCTAATTTAGGCGTCTATTTTAGGTCTATATATCAACCTATTCTAGATCTAAAAATCAACCTATTTTAGACGTCTATTTCTGGTCTATAAATCAACCTATTTTAGATCTATAAATAAACCTATTTTAAACGTCTACGTTAGGTCTATAAATCAACCTAAGGGTCTATAAATCAACCTAATCTAGGCGTCTATTTTAGGTCTATATATCAACCTATTTTAGATCTAAAAAATCAACCTATTTTAGACGTCTATTTCTGGTCTATAAATCAACCTATTTTAGATCTATTTTAAACGTCTACTTTAGGTCTATAAATCAACCTAAGGGTCTATAAATCAACCTAATTTAGGCGTCTATTTTAGGTCTATATATCAACCTATTTTAGATCTAAAAATCAACCTATTTTAGACGTCTATTTCTGGTCTATAAATCAACCTATTTTAGATCTATAAATAAACCTATTTTAAACGTCTACGTTAGGTCTATAAATCAACCTAAGGGTCTATAAATCAACCTAATCTAGGCGTCTATTTTAGGTCTATATATCAACCTATTTTAGATCTAAAAAATCAACCTATTTTAGACGTCTATTTCTGGTCTATAAATCAACCTATTTTAGATCTATTTTAAACGTCTACTTTAGGTCTATAAATCAACCTAATTTAGGCGTCTATTTTAGGTCTATATATCAACCTATTTTAGATCTAAAAATCAACCTATTTTAGACGTCTATTTCTGGTTTATAAATCGTCTATTTTAGGTCTATATATCAACCTATTTTAGATCTAAAAATAAACCTATTTTAAACGTCTACTTTAGGTCTATAAATAAACCTAAGGGTCTATAATTCAACCTAATTTAGGCGTCTATTTTAGGTCTATATATCAACCTATTTTAGATCTAAAAATCAACCTATTTTAGATGTCTATTTCTGGTCTATAAATCGTCTATTTTAGGTCTATATATCAACCTATTTTAGATCTAAAAATAAACCTATTTTAAACGTCTACTTTAGGTCTATAAATCAACCTAAGGGTCTATAAATCAACCTAATTTAGGCGTCTATTTTAGGTCTATATATCAACCTATTTTAGATCTAAAAATCAACCTATTTTAGACGTCTATTTCTGGTCTATAAATCGTCTATTTTAGGTCTATATATCAACCTATTTTAGATCTAAAAATCAACCTATTTTAGACGTCTATTTCTGGTCTATTTGAGATCTATAATTAAACCTATTTTAAACGTCTACTTTAGGTCTATAAATCAACCTAAGGGTCTATAAATCAACCTAATTTAGGCGTCTATTTTAGGTCTATATATCAACCTATTTTAGATCTAAAAATCAACCTATTTTAGACGTCTATTTCTGGTCTATTTTAGATCTATAAATAAACCTATTTTAAACGTCTACTTTAGGTCTATAAATCAACCTAAGGGTCTATAAATCAACCTAATTTAGGCGTCTATTTTAGGTCTATATATCAACCTATTTTAGATCTAAAAATCAACCTATTTTAGACGTCTGTTTCTGGTCTATAAATCGTCTATTTTAGGTCTATATATCAACCTATTTTAGATCTAAAAATAAACCTATTTTAAACGTCTACTTTAGGTCTATAAATCAACCTAATGGTCTATAAATCAACCTAATTTAGGCGTCTATTTTAGGTCTATATATCAACCTATTTTAGATCTAAAAATCAACCTATTTTAGACGTCTATTTCTGGTCTATAAATCAACCTATTTTAGATCCATAAATAAACCTATTTTAAACGTCTACGTTAGGTCTATAAATCAACCTAAGGGTCTATAAATCAACCTAATCTAGGGGTCTATTTTAGGTCTATATATCAACCTATTTTAGATCTAAAAAATCAACCTATTTTAGACGTCTATTTCTGGTCTATAAATCAACCTATTTTAGATCTATAAATAAACCTATTTTAAACGTCTACTTTAGGTCTATAAATCAACCTAAGGGTCTATAAATCAACCTAATTTAGGTGTCTATTTTAGGTCTATATATCAACCTATTTTAGATCTAAAAATCAACCTATTTTAGACGTCTATTTCTGGTCTATTTTAGATCTATAAATAAACCTATTTTAAACGTCTAGTAAATTGAGCCAAGATCAAGATTTTGCAAATTAATAAGGGTTGGGAAACTTTGTTGAATGACCCTACCTCGACAGTTTAGTTTGGACTATTTTAGGTCTATAAATCAACTTATTTTAGGTCTATAAATCAACCTATTTTAGATCTATAAATAAACCTATTTTAAACGTCTACTTTAGGTCTATAAATCAACCTAAGGGTCTATAAATCAACCTAATTTAGGCGTCTATTTTAGGTCTATATATCAACCTATTCTAGATCTAAAAATCAACCTATTTTAGACGTCTATTTCTGGTCTATAAATCAACCTATTTTAGATCTATAAATAAACCTATTTTAAACGTCTACGTTAGGTCTATAAATCAACCTAAGGGTCTATAAATCAACCTAATCTAGGCGTCTATTTTAGGTCTATATATCAACCTATTTTAGATCTAAAAATCAACCTATTTTAGACGTCTATTTCTGGTCTATAAATCAACCTATTTTAGATCTATAAATAAACCTATTTTAAACGTCTACTTTAGGTCTATAAATCAACCTAAGGGTCTATAAATCAACCTAATTTAGGCGTCTATTTTAGGTCTATATATCAACCTATTTTAGATCTAAAAATCAACCTATTTTAGACGTCTATTTCTGGTCTATAAATCAACCTATTTTAGATCTATTTTAAACGTCTACTTTAGGTCTATAAATCAACCTAAGGGTCTATAAATCAACCTAATTTAGGCGTCTATATTACGTCTATATATCAACCTATTTTAGATCTAAAAATCAACCTATTTTAGACGTCTATTTCTGGTCTATTTTAGATCTATAAATAAACCTATTTTAAACGTCTACTTTAGGGTCTATAAATCAACCTAAGGGTCTATAAATCAACCTAATTTAGGCGTCTATTTTAGGTCTATATATCAACCTATTTTAGATCTAAAAATCATCCTATTTTAGACGTCTATTTCTGGTCTATAAATCAACCTATTTTAGATCTATAAATAAACCTATTTTAAACGTCTACGTGAGGTCTATAAATCAACCTAAGGGTCTATAAATCAACCTAATATAGGCGTCTATTTTAGGTCTATATATCAACCTATTTTAAATCTAAAAAATCAACCTATTTTAGACGTCTATTTCTGGTCTATAAATACACCTATTTTAGATCTATAAATAAACCTATTTTAAACGTCTACTATAGGTCTATAAATCAACCTAAGGGTCTATAAATCAACCTAATTTAGGTGTCTATTTTAGGTCTATATATCAACCTGTTATAGATCTAAAAATCAACCTATTTTAGACGTCTATTTCTGGTCTATTTTAGATCTATAAATAAACCTATTTTAAACGTCTACTTTAGGTCTATAAATCAACCTAAGGGTCTATAAATCAACCTAATTTAGGCGTCTATTTTAGGTCTATATATCAACCTATTTTAGATCTAAAAATCAACCTATTTTAGACGTCTATTTCTGGTCTATTTTAGATCTATAAATAAACCTATTTTAAACGTCTACTTTAGGTCTATAAATCAACCTAAGGGTCTATAATTCAACCTAATTTAGGCGTCTATTTTAGGTCTATATATCAACCTATTTTAGATCTAAAAATCAACCTATTTTAGACGTCTATTTCTGGTCTATAAATCGTCTATTTTAGGTCTATATATCAACCTATTTTAGACCTAAAAATAAACCTATTTTAAACGTCTACTTTAGGTCTATAAATCAACCTAAGGGCCTATAAATCAACCTAATTTAGGCGTCTATTTTAGGTCTATATATCAACCTATTTTAGATCTAAAAATCAACCTATTTTAGACGTCTATTTCTGGTCTATAAATCGTCTATTTTAGGTCTATATATCAACCTATTTTAGATCTAAAAATCAACCTATTTTAGACGTCTATTTCTGGTCTATTTGAGATCTATAATTAAACCTATTTTAAACGTCTACTTTAGGTCTATAAATCAACCTAAGGGTCTATACATCAACCTAATTTAGGCGTCTATTTTAGGTCTATATATCAACCTATTAGATCTAAAAATCAACCTATTTTAGACGTCTATTTCTGGTCTATAAATCAACCTATTTTAGATCTATTTTAAACGTCTACTTTAGGTCTATAAATCAACCTAATTTAGGCGTCTATTTTAGGTCTATATATCAACCTATTTTAGATCTAAAAATCAACCTATTTTAGACGTCTATTTCTGGTTTATAAATCGTCTATTTTAGGTCTATATATCAACCTATTTTAGATCTAAAAATAAACCTATTTTAAACGTCTACTTTAGGTCTATAAATCAACCTAAGGGTCTATAATTCAACCTAATTTAGGCGTCTATTTTAGGTCTATATATCAACCTATTTTAGATCTAAAAATCAACCTATTTTAGATGTCTATTTCTGGTCTATAAATCGTTTATTTTAGGTCTATATATCAACCTATTTTAGATCTAAAAATAAACCTATTTTAAACGTCTACTTTAGGTCTATAAATCAACCTAAGGGTCTATAAATCAACCTAATTTAGGCGTCTATTTTAGGTCTATATATCAACCTATTTTAGATCTAAAAATCAACCTATTTTAGACGTCTATTTCTGGTCTATAAATCGTCTATTTTAGGTCTATATATCAACCTATTTTAGATCTAGAAATCAACCTATTTTAGACGTCTATTTCTGGTCTATTTGAGATCTATAATTAAACCTATTTTAAACGTCTACTTTAGGTCTATAAATCAACCTAAGGGTCTATAAATCAACCTAATTTAGGCGTCTATTTTAGGTCTATATATTAACCTATTTTAGATCTAAAAATCAACCTATTTTAGACGTCTATTTCTGGTCTATTTTAGATCTATAAATAAACCTATTTTAAACGTCTACTTTAGGTCTATAAATCAACCTAAGGGTCTATAAATCAACCTAATTTAGGCGTCTATTTTAGGTCTATATATCAACCTATTTTAGATCTAAAAATCAACCTATTTTAGACGTCTGTTTCTGGTCTATAAATCGTCTATTTTAGGTCTATATATCAACCTATTTTAGATCTAAAAATAAACCTATTTTAAACGTCTACTTTAGGTCTATAAATCAACCTAATGGTCTATAAATCAACCTAATTTAGGCGTCTATTTTAGGTCTATATATCAACCTATTTTAGATCTAAAAATCAACCTATTTTAGACGTCTATTTCTGGTCTATTTTAGATCTATAAATAAACCTATTTTAAACGTCTAGTAAATTGAGCCAAGATCAAGATTTTGCAAATTAATAAGGGTTGGGAAACTTTGTTGAATGACCCTACCTCGACAGTTTAGTTTTGACTATTTTAGGTCTATAAATCAACTTATTTTAGGTCTATAAATCAACCTATTTTAGATCTATAAATAAACCTATTTTAAACGTCTACTTTAGGTCTATAAATCAACCTAAGGGTCTATAAATCAACCTAATTTAGGCGTCTATTTTAGGTCTATATATCAACCTATTTTAGATCTAAAAATCAACCTATTTTAAACGTCTACTTTAGGTCTATAAATCAACCTAAGGGTCTATAAATCAACCTAATTTAGGCGTCTATTTTAGGTCTATATATCAACCTATTCTAGATCTAAAAATCAACCTATTTTAGACGTCTATTTCTGGTCTATAAATCAACCTATTTTAGATCTATAAATAAACCTATTTTAAACGTCTACGTTAGGTCTATAAATCAACCTAAGGGTCTATAAATCAACCTAATCTAGGCGTCTATTTTAGGTCTATATATCAACCTATTTTAGATCTAAAAAATCAACCTATTTTAGACGTCTATTTCTGGTCTATAAATCAACCTATTTTAGATCTATTTTAAACGTCTACTTTAGGTCTATAAATCAACCTAAGGGTCTATAAATCAACCTAATTTAGGCGTCTATTTTAGGTCTATATATCAACCTATTTTAGATCTAAAAATCAACCTATTTTAGACGTCTATTTCTGGTCTATAAATCAACCTATTTTAGATCTATAAATAAACCTATTTTAAACGTCTACGTTAGGTCTATAAATCAACCTAAGGGTCTATAAATCAACCTAATCTAGGCGTCTATTTTAGGTCTATATATCAACCTATTTTAGATCTAAAAAATCAACCTATTTTAGACGTCTATTTCTGGTCTATAAATCAACCTATTTTAGATCTATTTTAAACGTCTACTTTAGGTCTATAAATCAACCTAATTTAGGCGTCTATTTTAGGTCTATATATCAACCTATTTTAGATCTAAAAATCAACCTATTTTAGACGTCTATTTCTGGTTTATAAATCGTCTATTTTAGGTCTATATATCAACCTATTTTAGATCTAAAAATAAACCTATTTTAAATGTTTACTTTAGGTCTATAAATAAACCTAAGGGTCTATAATTCAACCTAATTTAGGCGTCTATTTTAGGTCTATATATCAACCTATTTTAGATCTAAAAATCAACCTATTTTAGATGTCTATTTCTGGTCTATAAATCGTCTATTTTAGGTCTATATATCAACCTATTTTAGATCTAAAAATAAACCTATTTTAAACGTCTACTTTAGGTCTATAAATCAACCTAAGGGTCTATAAATCAACCTAATTTAGGCGTCTATTTTAGGTCTATATATCAACCTATTTTAGATCTAAAAATCAACCTATTTTAGACGTCTATTTCTGGTCTATAAATCGTCTATTTTAGGTCTATATATCAACCTATTTTAGATCTAAAAATCAACCTATTTTAGACGTCTATTTCTGGTCTATTTGAGATCTATAATTAAACCTATTTTAAACGTCTACTTTAGGTCTATAAATCAACCTAAGGGTCTATAAATCAACCTAATTTAGGCGTCTATTTTAGGTCTATATATCAACCTATTTTAGATCTAAAAATCAACCTATTTTAGACGTCTATTTCTGGTCTATTTTAGATCTATAAATAAACCTATTTTAAACGTCTACTTTAGGTCTATAAATCAACCTAAGGGTCTATAAATCAACCTAATTTAGGCGTCTATTTTAGGTCTATATATCAACCTATTTTAGATCTAAAAATCAACCTATTTTAGACGTCTGTTTCTGGTCTATAAATCGTCTATTTTAGGTCTATATATCAACCTATTTTAGATCTAAAAATAAACCTATTTTAAACGTCTACTTTAGGTCTATAAATCAACCTAATGGTCTATAAATCAACCTAATTTAGGCGTCTATTTTAGGTCTATATATCAACCTATTTTAGATCTAAAAATCAACCTATTTTAGACGTCTATTTCTGGTCTATAAATCAACCTATTTTAGATCCATAAATAAACCTATTTTAAACGTCTACGTTAGGTCTATAAATCAACCTAAGGGTCTATAAATCAACCTAATCTAGGGGTCTATTTTAGGTCTATATATCAACCTATTTTAGATCTAAAAAATCAACCTATTTTAGACGTCTATTTCTGGTCTATAAATCAACCTATTTTAGATCTATAAATAAACCTATTTTAAACGTCTACTTTAGGTCTATAAATCAACCTAAGGGTCTATAAATCAACCTAATTTAGGTGTCTATTTTAGGTCTATATATCAACCTATTTTAGATCTAAAAATCAACCTATTTTAGACGTCTATTTCTGGTCTATTTTAGATCTATAAATAAACCTATTTTAAACGTCTAGTAAATTGAGCCAAGATCAAGATTTTGCAAATTAATAAGGGTTGGGAAACTTTGTTGAATGACCCTACCTCGACAGTTTAGTTTGGACTATTTTAGGTCTATAAATCAACTTATTTTAGGTCTATAAATCAACCTATTTTAGATCTATAAATAAACCTATTTTAAACGTCTACTTTAGGTCTATAAATCAACCTAAGGGTCTATAAATCAACCTAATTTAGGCGTCTATTTTAGGTCTATATATCAACCTATTTTAGATCTAAAAATCAACCTATTTTAGACGTCTATTTCTGGTCTATAAATCAACCTATTTTAGATCTATAAATAAACCTATTTTAAACGTCTACGTTAGGTCTATAAATCAACCTAAGGGTCTATAAATCAACCTAATCTAGGCGTCTATTTTAGGTCTATATATCAACCTATTTTAGATCTAAAAAATCAACCTATTTTAGAAGATCTATTTTAAACGTCTACTTTAGGTCTATAAATCAACCTAAGGGTCTATAAATCAACCTAATTTAGGCGTCTATTTTAGGTCTATATATCAACCTATTTTAGATCTAAAAATCAACCTATTTTAAACGTCTACTTTAGGTCTATAAATCAACCTAAGGGTCTATAAATCAACCTAATTTAGGCGTCTATTTTAGGTCTATATATCAACCTATTTTAGATCTAAAAATCAACCTATTTTAGACGTCTATTTCTGGTCTATAAATAAACCTATTTTAGATCTATAAATAAACCTATTTTAAACGTCTACGTTAGGTCTATAAATCAACCTAATCTAGGCGTCTATTTTAGGTCTATATATCAACCTATTTTAGATCTAAAAAATCAACCTATTTTAGACGTCTATTTCTTGTCTATAAATCAACCTATTTTAGATCTATAAATAAACCTATTTTGAACGTCTACTTTAGGTCTATAAATCAACCTAAGGGTCTATAAATCAACCTAATTTAGGTGTCTATTTTAGGTCTATATATCAACCTATTTTAGATCTAAAAATCAATCTATTCTAGACGTCTATTTTTGGTTTAAAAATCAACCTTTTTTAGACGTCTATTTTTGGTTTAAAAATCAACCTATTTTAGACGTCTATTTTTGGTTTAAAAATCAACCTATTTTAGACGTCTATTTTTGGTTTAAAAATCAACCTATTTTAGACGTCTGTTTTTGGTTTAAAAATCAACCTTTTTTAGACGTCTATTTCTTGTCTATAAATCAACCTATTTTAGATCTATTTTAAACGTCTACTTTAGGTCTATAAATCAACCTAAGGGTCTATAAATCAACCTAATTTAGGCGTCTATTTTAGGTCTATATATCAACCTATTTTAGATCTAAAAATCAACCTATTTTAGACGTCTGTTTCTGGTCTATAAATCAACCTATTTTAGATCTATTTTAAACGTCTACTTTAGGTCTATAAATCAACCTGAGGGTCTATAAATCAACCTAATTTAGGTGTCTATTTTAGGTCTATATATCAACCTATTTTAGATCTAAAAATCAATCTATTCTAGACGTCTATTTCTGGTTTAAAAATTAACCTTTTTTAGACGTCTATTTTTGGTTTAAAAATGAACCTTTTTTAGACTTCTATTTTTGGTCTAAAAACCAACCTATTTTAGACGTCTATTTTTGGTTTAAAAATCAACCTTTTTTAGACGTCTATTTTTGGTTTAAAAATCAACCTATTTTAGACGTCTATTTTTGGTTTAAAAATCAACCTATTTTAGACGTCTATTTTTGGTTTAAAAATCAACCTATTTTAGACGTCTATTTTTGGTTTAAAAATCAACCTTTTTTAGACGTCTATTTATGGTCTATAAATCAACCTATTTTAGATCTATTTTAAACGTCTACTTTAGGTCTATAAATCAACCTAAGGGTCTATAAATCAACCTAATTTAGGCGTCTATTTTAGGTCTATATATCAACCTATTTTAGATCTAAAAATCAACCTATTTTAGACGTCTATTTCTGGTGTATAAATCAATCTATTTTAGATCTATTTTAAACGTCTACTTTAGGTCTATAAATCAACCTAATTTAGGCGTCTATTTTAGGTCTATATATCAACCTATTTTAGATCTAAAAATCAACCTATTTTAGACGTCTATTTCTGGTTTATAAATCGTCTATTTTAGGTCTATATATCAACCTATTTTAGATCTAAAAATAAACCTATTTTAAACGTCTACTTTAGGTCTATAAATCAACCTAAGGGTCTATAATTCAACCTAATTTAGGCGTCTATTTTAGGTCTATATATCAACCTATTTTAGATCTAAAAATCAACCTATTTTAGATGTCTATTTCTGGTCTATAAATCGTCTATTTTAGGTCTATATATCAACCTATTTTAGATCTAAAAATAAACCTATTTTAAACGTCTACTTTAGGTCTATAAATCAACCTAAGGGTCTATAAATCAACCTAATTTAGGCGTCTATTTTAGGTCTATATATCAACCTATTTTAGATCTAAAAATCAACCTATTTTAGACGTCTATTTCTGGTCTATAAATCGTCTATTTTAGGTCTATATATCAACCTATTTTAGATCTAAAAATCAACCTATTTTAGACGTCTATTTCTGGTCTATTTGAGATCTATAATTAAACCTATTTTAAACGTCTACTTTAGGTCTATAAATCAACCTAAGGGTCTATAAATCAACCTAATTTAGGCGTCTATTTTAGGTCTATATATCAACCTATTTTAGATCTAAAAATCAACCTATTTTAGACGTCTATTTCTGGTCTATTTTAGATCTATAAATAAACCTATTTTAAACGTCTACTTTAGGTCTATAAATCAACCTAAGGGTCTATAAATCAACCTAATTTAGGCGTCTATTTTAGGTCTATATATCAACCTATTTTAGATCTAAAAATCAACCTATTTTAGACGTCTATTTCTGGTTTATAAATCGTCTATTTTAGGTCTATATATCAACCTATTTTAGATCTAAAAATAAACCTATTTTAAACGTCTACTTTAGGTCTATAAATCAACCTAAGGGTCTATAAATCAACCTAATTTAGGCGTCTATTTTAGGTCTATATATCAACCTTTTTTAGATCTAAAAATCAACCTATTTTAGACGTCTATTTCTGGTCTATAAATCAACCTATTTTAGATCTATAAATAAACCTATTTTAAACGTCTACGTTAGGTCTATAAATCAACCTAATCTAGGCGTCTATTTTAGGTCTATATATCAACCTATTTTAGATCTAAAAAATCAACCTATTTTAGACGTCTATTTCTGGTCTATAAATCAACCTATTTTAGATCTATAAATAAACCTATTTTAAACGTCTACTTTACGTCTATAAATCAACCTAAGGGTCTATAAATCAACCTAATTTAGGTGTCTATTTTAGGTCTATATATCAACCTATTTTAGATCTAACAATCAACCTATTTTAGACGTCTATTTCTGGTCTATTTTAGATCTATAAATAAACCTATTTTAAACGTCTAGTAAATTGAGCCAAGATCAAGATTTTGCAAATTAATAAGGGTTGGGAAACTTTGTTGAATGACCCTACCTCGACAGTTTAGTTTTGACTATTTTAGGTCTATAAATCAACTTATTTTAGGTCTATAAATCAACCTATTTTAGATCTATAAATAAACCTATTTTAAACGTCTACTTTAGGTCTATAAATCAACCTAAGGGTCTATAAATCAACCTAATTTAGGCGTCTATTTTAGGTCTATATATCAACCTATTTTAGATCTAAAAATCAACCTATTTTAAACGTCTACTTTCGGTCTATAAATCAACCTAAGGGTCTATAAATCAACCTAATTTAGGCGTCTATTTTAGGTCTATATATCAACCTATTCTAGATCTAAAAATCAACCTATTTTAGACGTCTATTTCTGGTCTATAAATCAACCTATTTTAGATCTATAAATAAACCTATTTTAAACGTCTACGTTAGGTCTATAAATCAACCTAAGGGTCTATAAATCAACCTAATCTAGGCGTCTATTTTAGGTCTATATATCAACCTATTTTAGATCTAAAAAATCAACCTATTTTAGACGTCTATTTCTGGTCTATAAATCAACCTATTTTAGATCTATTTTAAACGTCTACTTTAGGTCTATAAATCAACCTAAGGGTCTATAAATCAACCTAATTTAGGCGTCTATTTTAGGTCTATATATCAACCTATTTTAGATCTAAAAATCAACCTATTTTAGACGTCCATTTCTGGTCTATAAATCAACCTATTTTAGATCTATAAATAAACCTATTTTAAACGTCTACGTTAGGTCTATAAATCAACCTAATCTAGGCGTCTATTTTAGGTCTATATATCAACCTATTTTAGATCTAAAAAATCAACCTATTTTAGACGTCTATTTCTGGTCTATAAATCAACCTATTTTAGATCTAAAAATCAACCTATTTTAGACGTCTATTTCTGGTCTATTTTAGATCTATAAATAAACCTATTTTAAACGTCTAGTAAATTGAGCCAAGATCAAGATTTTGCAAATTAATAAGGGTTGGGAAACTTTGTTGAATGACCCTACCTCGACAGTTTAGTTTGGACTATTTTAGGTCTATAAATCAACTTATTTTAGGTCTATAAATCAACCTATTTTAGATCTATAAATAAACCTATTTTAAACGTCTACTTTAGGTCTATAAATCAACCTAAGGGTCTATAAATCAACCTAATTTAGGCGTCTATTTTAGGTCTATATATCAACCTATTCTAGATCTAAAAATCAACCTATTTTAGACGTCTATTTCTGGTCTATAAATCAACCTATTTTAGATCTATAAATAAACCTATTTTAAACGTCTACGTTAGGTCTATAAATCAACCTAAGGGTCTATAAATCAACCTAATCTAGGCGTCTATTTTAGGTCTATATATCAACCTATTTTAGATCTAAAAAATCAACCTATTTTAGACGTCTATTTCTGGTCTATAAATCAACCTATTTTAGATCTATTTTAAACGTCTACTTTAGGTCTATAAATCAACCTAAGGGTCTATAAATCAACCTAATTTAGGCGTCTATTTTAGGTCTATATATCAACCTATTTTAGATCTAAAAATCAACCTATTTTAGACGTCCATTTCTGGTCTATAAATCAACCTATTTTAGATCTATAAATAAACCTATTTTAAACGTCTACGTTAGGTCTATAAATCAACCTAATCTAGGCGTCTATTTTAGGTCTATATATCAACCTATTTTAGATCTAAAAAATCAACCTATTTTAGACGTCTATTTCTGGTCTATAAATCAACCTATTTTAGATCTATAAATAAACCTATTTTAAACGTCTACTTTAGGTCTATAAATCAACCTAAGGGTCTATAAATCAACCTAATTTAGGTGTCTATTTTAGGTCTATATATCAACCTATTTTAGATCTAACAATCAACCTATTTTAGACGTCTATTTCTGGTCTATTTTAGATCTATAAATAAACCTATTTTAAACGTCTAGTAAATTGAGCCAAGATCAAGATTTTGCAAATTAATAAGGGTTGGGAAACTTTGTTGAATGACCCTACCTCGACAGTTTAGTTTTGACTATTTTAGGTCTATAAATCAACTTATTTTAGGTCTATAAATCAACCTATTTTAGATCTATAAATAAACCTATTTTAAACGTCTACTTTAGGTCTATAAATCAACCTAAGGGTCTATAAATCAAACTAATTTAGGCGTCTATTTTAGGTCTATATATCAACCTATTTTAGATCTAAAAATCAACCTATTTTAAACGTCTACTTTAGGTCTATAAATCAACCTAAGGGTCTATAAATCAACCTAATTTAGGCGTCTATTTTAGGTCTATATATCAACCTATTTTAGATCTAAAAATCAACCTATTTTAGACGTCTATTTCTGGTCTATAAATCAACCTATTTTAGATCTATAAATAAACCTATTTTAAACGTCTACGTTAGGTCTATAAATCAACCTAAGGGTCTATAAATCAACCTAATCTAGGCGTCTATTTTAGGTCTATATATCAACCTATTTTAGATCTAAAAAATCAACCTATTTTAGAAGATCTATTTTAAACGTCTACTTTAGGTCTATAAATCAACCTAAGGGTCTATAAATCAACCTAATTTAGGCGTCTATTTTAGGTCTATATATCAACCTATTTTAGATCTAAAAATCAACCTATTTTAAACGTCTACTTTAGGTCTATAAATCAACCTAAGGGTCTATAAATCAACCTAATTTAGGCGTCTATTTTAGGTCTATATATCAACCTATTTTAGATCTAAAAATCAACCTATTTTAGACGTCTATTTCTGGTCTATAAATAAACCTATTTTAGATCTATAAATAAACCTATTTTAAACGTCTACGTTAGGTCTATAAATCAACCTAATCTAGGCGTCTATTTTAGGTCTATATATCAACCTATTTTAGATCTAAAAAATCAACCTATTTTAGACGTCTATTTCTTGTCTATAAATCAACCTATTTTAGATCTATAAATAAACCTATTTTGAACGTCTACTTTAGGTCTATAAATCAACCTAAGGGTCTATAAATCAACCTAATTTAGGTGTCTATTTTAGGTCTATATATCAACCTATTTTAGATCTAAAAATCAATCTATTCTAGACGTCTATTTTTGGTTTAAAAATCAACCTTTTTTAGACGTCTATTTTTGGTTTAAAAATCAACCTATTTTAGACGTCTATTTTTGGTTTAAAAATCAACCTATTTTAGACGTCTATTTTTGGTTTAAAAATCAACCTATTTTAGACGTCTGTTTTTGGTTTAAAAATCAACCTTTTTTAGACGTCTATTTCTTGTCTATAAATCAACCTATTTTAGATCTATTTTAAACGTCTACTTTAGGTCTATAAATCAACCTAAGGGTCTATAAATCAACCTAATTTAGGCGTCTATTTTAGGTCTATATATCAACCTATTTTAGATCTAAAAATCAACCTATTTTAGACGTCTGTTTCTGGTCTATAAATCAACCTATTTTAGATCTATTTTAAACGTCTACTTTAGGTCTATAAATCAACCTGAGGGTCTATAAATCAACCTAATTTAGGTGTCTATTTTAGGTCTATATATCAACCTATTTTAGATCTAAAAATCAATCTATTCTAGACGTCTATTTCTGGTTTAAAAATTAACCTTTTTTAGACGTCTATTTTTGGTTTAAAAATGAACCTTTTTTAGACTTCTATTTTTGGTCTAAAAACCAACCTATTTTAGACGTCTATTTTTGGTTTAAAAATCAACCTTTTTTAGACGTCTATTTTTGGTTTAAAAATCAACCTATTTTAGACGTCTATTTTTGGTTTAAAAATCAACCTATTTTAGACGTCTATTTTTGGTTTAAAAATCAACCTATTTTAGACGTCTATTTTTGGTTTAAAAATCAACCTTTTTTAGACGTCTATTTATGGTCTATAAATCAACCTATTTTAGATCTATTTTAAACGTCTACTTTAGGTCTATAAATCAACCTAAGGGTCTATAAATCAACCTAATTTAGGCGTCTATTTTAGGTCTATATATCAACCTATTTTAGATCTAAAAATCAACCTATTTTAGACGTCTATTTCTGGTGTATAAATCAATCTATTTTAGATCTATTTTAAACGTCTACTTTAGGTCTATAAATCAACCTAATTTAGGCGTCTATTTTAGGTCTATATATCAACCTATTTTAGATCTAAAAATCAACCTATTTTAGACGTCTATTTCTGGTTTATAAATCGTCTATTTTAGGTCTATATATCAACCTATTTTAGATCTAAAAATAAACCTATTTTAAACGTCTACTTTAGGTCTATAAATCAACCTAAGGGTCTATAATTCAACCTAATTTAGGCGTCTATTTTAGGTCTATATATCAACCTATTTTAGATCTAAAAATCAACCTATTTTAGATGTCTATTTCTGGTCTATAAATCGTCTATTTTAGGTCTGTATATCAACCTATTTTAGATCTAAAAATAAACCTATTTTAAACGTCTACTTTAGGTCTATAAATCAACCTAAGGGTCTATAAATCAACCTAATTTAGGCGTCTATTTTAGGTCTATATATCAACCTATTTTAGATCTAAAAATCAACCTATTTTAGACGTCTATTTCTGGTCTATAAATCGTCTATTTTAGGTCTATATATCAACCTATTTTAGATCTAAAAATCAACCTATTTTAGACGTCTATTTCTGGTCTATTTGAGATCTATAATTAAACCTATTTTAAACGTCTACTTTAGGTCTATAAATCAACCTAAGGGTCTATAAATCAACCTAATTTAGGCGTCTATTTTAGGTCTATATATCAACCTATTTTAGATCTAAAAATCAACCTATTTTAGACGTCTATTTCTGGTCTATTTTAGATCTATAAATAAACCTATTTTAAACGTCTACTTTAGGTCTATAAATCAACCTAAGGGTCTATAAATCAACCTAATTTAGGCGTCTATTTTAGGTCTATATATCAACCTATTTTAGATCTAAAAATCAACCTATTTTAGACGTCTATTTCTGGTTTATAAATCGTCTATTTTAGGTCTATATATCAACCTATTTTAGATCTAAAAATAAACCTATTTTAAACGTCTACTTTAGGTCTATAAATCAACCTAAGGGTCTATAAATCAACCTAATTTAGGCGTCTATTTTAGGTCTATATATCAACCTTTTTTAGATCTAAAAATCAACCTATTTTAGACGTCTATTTCTGGTCTATAAATCAACCTATTTTAGATCTATAAATAAACCTATTTTAAACGTCTACGTTAGGTCTATAAATCAACCTAATCTAGGCGTCTATTTTAGGTCTATATATCAACCTATTTTAGATCTAAAAAATCAACCTATTTTAGACGTCTATTTCTGGTCTATAAATCAACCTATTTTAGATCTATAAATAAACCTATTTTAAACGTCTACTTTACGTCTATAAATCAACCTAAGGGTCTATAAATCAACCTAATTTAGGTGTCTATTTTAGGTCTATATATCAACCTATTTTAGATCTAACAATCAACCTATTTTAGACGTCTATTTCTGGTCTATTTTAGATCTATAAATAAACCTATTTTAAACGTCTAGTAAATTGAGCCAAGATCAAGATTTTGCAAATTAATAAGGGTTGGGAAACTTTGTTGAATGACCCTACCTCGACAGTTTAGTTTTGACTATTTTAGGTCTATAAATCAACTTATTTTAGGTCTATAAATCAACCTATTTTAGATCTATAAATAAACCTATTTTAAACGTCTACTTTAGGTCTATAAATCAACCTAAGGGTCTATAAATCAACCTAATTTAGGCGTCTATTTTAGGTCTATATATCAACCTATTTTAGATCTAAAAATCAACCTATTTTAAACGTCTACTTTCGGTCTATAAATCAACCTAAGGGTCTATAAATCAACCTAATTTAGGCGTCTATTTTAGGTCTATATATCAACCTATTCTAGATCTAAAAATCAACCTATTTTAGACGTCTATTTCTGGTCTATAAATCAACCTATTTTAGATCTATAAATAAACCTATTTTAAACGTCTACGTTAGGTCTATAAATCAACCTAAGGGTCTATAAATCAACCTAATCTAGGCGTCTATTTTAGGTCTATATATCAACCTATTTTAGATCTAAAAAATCAACCTATTTTAGACGTCTATTTCTGGTCTATAAATCAACCTATTTTAGATCTATTTTAAACGTCTACTTTAGGTCTATAAATCAACCTAAGGGTCTATAAATCAACCTAATTTAGGCGTCTATTTTAGGTCTATATATCAACCTATTTTAGATCTAAAAATCAACCTATTTTAGACGTCCATTTCTGGTCTATAAATCAACCTATTTTAGATCTATAAATAAACCTATTTTAAACGTCTACGTTAGGTCTATAAATCAACCTAAGGGTCTATAAATCAACCTAATCTAGGCGTCTATTTTAGGTCTATATATCAACCTATTTTAGATCTAAAAAATCAACCTATTTTAGACGTCTATTTCTGGTCTATAAATCAACCTATTTTACATCTATAAATAAACCTATTTTAAACGTCTACTTTAGGTCTATAAATCAACCTAAGGGTCTATAAATCAACCTAATTTAGGTGTCTATTTTAGGTCTATATATCAACCTATTTTAGATCTAACAATCAACCTATTTTAGACGTCTATTTCTGGTCTATTTTAGATCTATAAATAAACCTATTTTAAACGTCTAGTAAATTGAGCCAAGATCAAGATTTTGCAAATTAATAAGGTTGGGAAACTTTGTTGAATGACCCTACCTCGACAGTTTAGTTTTGACTATTTTAGGTCTATAAATCAACTTATTTTAGGTCTATAAATCAACCTATTTTAGATCTATAAATAAACCTATTTTAAACGTCTACTTTAGGTCTATAAATCAACCTAAGGGTCTATAAATCAAACTAATTTAGGCGTCTATTTTAGGTCTATATATCAACCTATTTTAGATCTAAAAAATCAACCTATTTTAGACGTCTATTTCTGGTCTATAAATCAACCTATTTTAGATCTATAAATAAACCTATTTTGAACGTCTACTTTAGGTCTATAAATCAACCTAAGGGTCTATAAATCAACCTAATTTAGGTGTCTATTTTAGGTCTATATATCAACCTATTTTAGATCTAAAAATCAATCTATTCTAGACGTCTATTTTTGGTTTAAAAATCAACCTTTTTAGACGTCTATTTTTGGTTTAAAAATCAACCTTTTTTAGACGTCTATTTTTGGTTTAAAAATCAACCTATTTTAGACGTCTATTTTTGGTTTAAAAATCAACCTATTTTAGACGTCTATTTTTGGTTTAAAAATCAACCTATTTTAGACGTCTGTTTTTGGTTTAAAAATCAACCTTTTTTAGACGTCTATTTCTTGTCTATGAATCAACCTATTTTAGATCTATTTTAAACGTCTACTTTAGGTCTATAAATCAACCTAAGGGTCTATAAATCAACCTAATTTAGGCGTCTATTTTAGGTCTATATATCAACCTATTTTAGATCTAAAAATCAACCTATTTTAGACGTCTATTTCTGGTCTATAAATCAACCTATTTTAGATCTATTTTAAACGTCTACTTTAGGTCTATAAATCAACCTGAGGGTCTATAAATCAACCTAATTTAGGTGTCTATTTTAGGTCTATATATCAACCTATTTTAGATCTAAAAATCAATCTATTCTAGACGTCTATTTCTGGTTTAAAAATTAACCTATTTTAGACGTCTATTTTTGGTTTAAAAATTAACCTTTTTTAGACTTCTATTTTTGGTCTAAAAACCAACCTATTTTAGACGTCTATTTTTGGTTTAAAAATCAACCTTTTTTAGACGTCTATTTTTGGTTTAAAAATCAACCTATTTTAGACGTCTATTTTTGGTTTAAAAATCAACCTATTTTAGACGTCTATTTTTGGTTTAAAAATCAACCTATTTTAGACGTCTATTTTTGGTTTAAAAATCAACCTATTTTAGACGTCTATTTTTGGTTTAAAAATCAACCTATTTTAGACGTCTATTTTTTGTTTAAAAATCAACCTTTTTTAGACGTCTATTTATGGTCTATAAATCAACCTATTTTAGATCTATTTTAAACGTCTACTTTAGGTCTATAAATCAACCTAAGGGTCTATAAATCAACCTAATTTAGGCGTCTATTTTAGGTCTATATATCAACCTATTTTAGATCTAAAAATCAACCTATTTTAGACGTCTATTTCTGGTCTATAAATCGTCTATTTTAGGTCTATATATCAACCTATTTTAGATCTAAAAATCAACCTATTTTAAACGTCTACTTTAGGTCTATAAATCAACCTAAGGGTCTATAAATCAACCTAATTTAGGCATGTATTTTAGGTCTATATATCAACCTATTTTAGACGTCTATTTCTGGTCTATAAATCGTCTATTTTAGGTCTATATATCAACCTATTTTAGATCTAAAAATCAACCTATTTTAGACGTCTATTTCTGGTCTATTTTAGATCTATAAATAAACCTATTTTAAACGTCTACTTTAGGGTCTATAAATCAACCTAAGGGTCTATAAATCAACCTAATTTAGGCGTCTATTTTAGGTCTATATATCAACCTATTTTAGATCTAAAAGTCAACCTATTTTAGACGTCTATTTCTGGTCTATAAATCAACCTATTTTAGATCTATAAATAAACCTATTTTAAACGTCTACGTTAGGTCTATAAATCAACCTAAGGGTCTATAAATCAACCTAATCTAGGCGTCTATTTTAGGTCTATATATCAACCTATTTTAGATCTAAAAAATCAACCTATTTTAGACGTCTATTTCTGGTCTATAAATCAACCTATTTTAGATCTATTTTAAACGTCTACTTTAGGTCTATAAATGCAACCTAAGGGTCTATAAATCAACCTAATTTAGGCGTCTATTTTAGGTCTATATATCAACCTATTTTAGATCTAAAAATCAACCTTTTTTAGACGTCTATTTCTGGTCTATAAATCAACCTATTTTAGATCTATAGATAAACCTATTTTAAACGTCTACGTTAGGTCTATAAATCAACCTAAGGGTTTATAAATCAACCTAATCTAGGCGTCTATTTTAGGTCTATATATCAACCTATTTTAGATCTAAAAAATCAACCTATTTTAGACGTCTATTTCTGGTCTATAAATCAACCTATTTTAGATCTATAAATAAACCTATTTTAAACGTCTACTTTAGTCTATAAATCAACCTAAGGGTCTATAAATCAACCTAATTTAGGTGTCTATTTTAGGTCTATATATCAACCTATTTTAGATCTAACAATCAACCTATTTTAGACGTCTATTTCTGGTCTATTTTAGATCTATAAATAAACCTATTTTAAACGTCTAGTAAATTGAGCCAAGATCAAGATTTTGCAAATTAATAAGGGTTGGGAAACTTTGTTGAATGACCCTACCTCGACAGTTTAGTTTTGACTATTTTAGGTCTATAAATCAACTTATTTTAGGTCTATAAATCAACCTATTTTAGATCTATAAATCCTATTTTAAACGTCTACTTTAGGTCTATAAATCAACCTAAGGGTCTATAAATCAACCTAATTACGCGTCTATTTTAGGTCTATATATCAACCTATTTTAGATCTAAAAATCAACCTATTTTAGACGTCTATTTCTGGTCTATAAATCAACCTAATTTAGGCGTCTATTTTAGGTCTATATATCAACCTATTTTAGATCTAAAAATCAACCTATTTAGACGTCTATTTCTGGTCTATAAATCAACCTATTTTAGATCTATAAATAAACCTATTTTAAACGTCTACGTTAGGTCTATAAATCAACCTAAGGGTCTATAAATCAACCTAATCTAGGCGTCTATTTTAGGTCTATATATCAACCTATTTTAGATCTAAAAAATCAACCTATTTTAGACGTCTATTTCTGGTCTATAAATCGTCTATTTTAGGTCTATATATCAACCTATTTTAGATCTAAAGATAAACCTATTTTAGACGTCTATTTGAGATCTATAATTAAACCTATTTTAAACGTCTACTTTAGGTCTATAAATCAACCTAAGGGTCTATAAATCAACCTAATTTAGGCGTCTATTTTAGGTCTATATATCAACCTATTTTAGATCTAAAAATCAACCTATTTTAGACGTCTATTTCTGGTCTATAAATCAACCTATTTTAGATCTATTTTAAACGTCTACTTTAGGTCTATAAATCAACCTAATTTAGGCATCTATTTTAGGTCTATATATCAACCTATTTTAGATCTAAAAAACCTATTTTAGACGTCTATTTCTGGTTTATAAATCGTCTATTTTAGGTCTATATATCAACCTATTTTAGATCTAAAAATAAACCTATTTTAAACGTCTACTTTAGGTCTATAAATCAACCTAAGGGTCTATAAATCAACCTAATTTAGGCGTCTATTTTAGGTCTATATATCAACCTATTTTAGATCTAAAAATCAACCTATTTTAGATGTCTATTTCTGGTCTATAAATCGTCTATTTTAGGTCTATATATCAACCTATTTTAGATCTAAAAATAAACCTATTTTAAACGTCTACTTTAGGTCTATAAATCAACCTAATTTAGGCGTCTATTTTAGGTCTATATATCAACCTATTTTAGATCTAAAAATCAACCTATTTTAGACGTCTATTTCTGGTCTATAAATCGTCTATTTTAGGTCTATATATCAACCTATTTTAGATCTAAAAATCAACCTATTTTAGACGTCTATTTCTGGTCTATTTGAGATCTATAATTAAACCTATTTAAACGTCTACTTTAGGTCTATAAATCAACCTAAGAGTCTATAAATCAACCTAATTTAGGCGTCTATTTTAGGTCTATATATCAACCTATTTTAGATCTAAAAATCAACCTATTTAGACGTCTATTTCTGGTCTATTTTAGATCTATAAATAAACCTATTTTAAACGTCTACTTTAGGTCTATAAATCAACCTAAGGGTCTATAAATCAACCTAATTTAGGCGTCTATTTTAGGTCTATATATCAACCTATTTTAGATCTAAAAATCAACCTATTTTAGACGTCTATTTCTGGTCTATAAATCGTCTATTTTAGGTCTATGTATCAACCTATTTTAGATCTAAAAATAAACCTATTTTAAACGTCTACTTTAGGTCTATAAATCAACCTAATGGTCTATAAATCAACCTAATTTAGGCGTCTATTTTAGGTCTATATATCAACCTATTTTAGATCTAAAAATAAACCTATTTTAGATCTATAAATAAACCTATTTTAAACGTCTACGTTAGGTCTATAAATCAACCTAAGGGTCTATAAATCAACCTAATCTAGGGGTCTATTTTAGGTCTATATATCAACCTATTTTAGATCTAAAAAAATCAACCTATTTTAGACGTCTATTTCTGGTCTATAAATCGTCTATTTTAGGTCTATATATCAACCTATTTTAAATCTAAAAATAAACCTATTTTAGACGTCTATTTCTGGTCTATTTGAGATCTATAATTAAACCTATTTTAAACGTCTACTTTAGGTCTATAAATCAACCTAAGGGTCTATAAATCAACCTAATTTAGGCGTCTATTTTAGGTCTATATATCAACCTATTTTAGATCTAAAAATCAACCTATTTTAGACGTCTATTTCTGGTCTATAAATCAACCTATTTTAGATCTATTTTAAACGTCTACTTTAGGTCTATAAATCAACCTAATTTAGGCGTCTATTTTAGGTCTATATATCAACCTATTTTAGATCTAAAAATCAACCTATTTTAGACGTCTATTTCTGGTTTATAAATCGTCTATTTTAGGTCTATATATCAACCTATTTTAGATCTAAAAATAAACCTATTTTAAACGTCTACTTTAGGTCTATAAATCAACCTAAGGGTCTATAAATCAACCTAATTTAGGCGTCTATTTTAGGTCTATATATCAACCTATTTTAGATCTAAAAATCAACCTATTTTAGACGTCTATTTCTGGTCTATAAATCAACCTATTTTAGATCTATAAATAAACCTATTTTAAACGTCTACTTTAGGTCTATAAATCAACCTAAGGGTCTATAAATCAACCTAATTTAGGCGTCTATTTTAGGTCTATATATCAACCTATTTTAGATCTAAAAATCAACCTATTTTAGACGTCTATTTCTGGTCTATAAATCAACCTATTTTAGATCTATTTTAAACGTCTACTTTAGGTCTATAAATCAACCTAATTTAGGCGTCTATTTTAGGTCTATATATCAACCTATTTTAGATCTAAAAATCAACCTATTTTAGACGTCTATTTCTGGTTTATAAATCGTCTATTTTAGGTCTATATATCAACCTATTTTAGATCTAAAAATAAACCTATTTTAAACGTCTACTTTAGGTCTATAAATCAACCTAAGGGTCTATAAATCAACCTAATTTAGGCGTCTATTTTAGGTCTATATATCAACCTATTTTAAATCTAAAAATCAACCTATTTTAGACGTCTATTTCTGGTTTATAAATCGTCTATTTTAGGTCTATATATCAACCTATTTTAGATCTAAAAATAAACCTATTTTAAACGTCTACTTTAGGTCTATAAATCAACCTAAGGGTCTATAAATCAACCTAATTTAGGCGTCTATTTTAGGTCTATATATCAACCTATTTTAGATCTAAAAATCAACCTATTTTAGACGTCTATTTCTGGTCTATAAATCAACCTATTTTAGATCTATAAATAAACCTATTTTAAACGTCTACTTTAGGTCTATAAATCAACCTAAGGGTCTATAAATCAACCTAATTTAGGCGTCTATTTTAGGTCTATATATCAACCTATTTTAGATCTAAAAATCAACCTATTTTAGACGTCTATTTCTGGTCTATAAATCAACCTATTTTAGATCTATTTCAAACGTCTACTTTAGGTCTATAAATCAACCTAAGGGTCTATAAATCAACCTAATTTAGGCGTCTATATTACGTCTATATATCAACCTATTTTAGATCTAAAAATCAACCTATTTTAGACGTCTATTTCTGGTCTATTTTAGATCTATAAATAAACCTATTTTAAACGTCTACTTTAGGGTCTATAAATCAACCTAAGGGTCTATAAATCAACCTAATTTAGGCGTCTATTTTAGGTCTATATATCAACCTATTTTAGATCTAAAAATCATCCTATTTTAGACGTCTATTTCTGGTCTATAAATCAACCTATTTTAGATCTATAAATAAACCTATTTTAAACGTCTACGTTAGGTCTATAAATCAACCTAAGGGTCTATAAATCAACCTAATATAGGCGTCTATTTTAGGTCTATATATCAACCTATTTTAAATCTAAAAAATCAACCTATTTTAGACATCTATTTCTGGTCTATAAATCAACCTATTTTAGATCTATAAATAAACCTATTTTAAACGTCTACTATAGGTCTATAAATCAACCTAAGGGTCTATAAATCAACCTAATTTAGGTGTCTATTTTAGGTCTATATATCAACCTATTATAGATCTAAAAATCAACCTATTTTAGACGTCTATTTTAGATCTATAAATCAACCTATTTTAGATCTATTTTAAACGTCTACTTTAGGTCTATAAATCAACCTAAGGGTCTATAAATCAACCTAATTTAGGCGTCTATTTTAGGTCTATATATCAACCTATTTTAGATCTAAAAATCAACCTATTTTAGACGTCTATTTCTGGTCTATAAATCAACCTATTTTAGATCTATAAATAAACCTATTTTAAACGTCTACGTTAGGTCTATAAATCAACCTAAGGGTCTATAAATCAACCTAATCTAGGTGTCTATTTTAGGTCTATATATCAACCTAATTTAGATCTAAAAAATCAACCTATTTTAGACGTCTATTTCTGGTCTATAAATCAACCTATTTTAGATCTATAAATAAACCTATTTTAAACGTCTACTTTAGGTCTATAAATCAACCTAAGGGTCTATAAATCAACCTAATTTAGGTGTCTATTTTAGGTCTATATATCAACCTATTTTAGATCTAACAATCAACCTATTTTAGACGTCTATTTCTGGTCTATTTTAGATCTATAAATAAACCTATTTTAAACGTCTAGTAAATTGAGCCAAGATCAAGATTTTGCAAATTAATAAGGGTTGGGAAACTTTGTTGAATGACCCTACCTCGACAGTTTAGTTTTGACTATTTTAGGTCTATAAATCAACTTATTTTAGGTCTATAAATCAACCTATTTTAGATCTATAAATAAACCTATTTTAAACGTCTACTTTAGGTCTATAAATCAACCTAAGGGTCTATAAATCAACCTAATTACGCGTCTATTTTAGGTCTATATATCAACCTATTTTAGATCTAAAAATCAACCTATTTTAAACGTCTACTTTAGGTCTATAAATCAACCTAAGGGTCTATAAATCAACCTAATTTAGGCATGTATTTTAGGTCTATATATCAACCTATTTTAGATCTAAAAATCAACCTATTTTAGACGTCTATTTCTGGTCTATAAATCGTCTATTTTAGGTCTATATATCAACCTATTTTAGATCTAAAAATCAACCTATTTTAGACGTCTATTTCTGGTCTATTTGAGATCGATAATTAAACCTATTTTAAACGTCTACTTTAGGTCTATAAATCAACCTAAGGGTCTATAAATCAACCTAACTTAGGCGTCTATTTTAGGTCTATATATCAACCTATTTTAGATCTAAAAATCAACCTATTTTAGACGTCTATTTCTGGTCTATAAATCAACCTATTTTAGATCTATTTTAAACGTCTACTTTAGGTCTATAAATCAACCTAAGGGTCTATAGATCAACCTAATTTAGGCGTTTATTTTAGGTCTATATATCAACCTATTTTAGATCTAAAAATCAACCTATTTTAGACGTCTATTTCTGGTCTATAAATCAACCTATTTTAGATCTATAAATAAACCTATTTTAAACGTCTACGTTAGGTCTATAAATCAACCTAAGGGTCTATAAATCAACCTAATCTAGGCGTCTATTTTAGGTCTATATATCAACCTATTTTAGATCTAAAAAATCAACCTATTTTAGACGTCTATTTCTGGTCTATAAATCGTCTATTTTAGGTCTATATATCAACCTATTTTAGATTTAAAAATAAACCTATTTTAGACGTCTATTTCTGGTCTATTTGAGATCTATAATTAAACCTATTTTAAACGTCTACTTTAGGTCTATAAATCAACCTAAGGGTCTATAAATCAACCTAACTTAGGCGTCTATTTTAGGTCTATATATCAACCTATTTTAGATCTAAAAATCAACCTATTTTAGACGTCTATTTCTGGTCTATAAATCGTCTATTTTAGGTCTATATATCAACCTATTTTAGATCTAAAAATCAACCTATTTTAAACGTCTACTTTAGGTCTATAAATCAACCTAAGGGTCTATAAATCAACCTAATTTAGGCATGTATTTTAGGTCTATATATCAACCTATTTTAGATCTAAAAATCAACCTATTTTAGACGTCTATTTCTGGTCTATAAGTCGTCTATTTTAGGTCTATATATCAACCTATTTTAGATCTAAAAATCAACCTATTTTAGACGTCTATTTCTGGTCTATTTGAGATCTATAATTAAACCTATTTTAAACGTCTACTTTAGGTCTATAAATCAACCTAAGGGTCTATAAATCAACCTAACTTAGGTGTCTATTTTAGGTCTATATATCAACCTATTTTAGATCTAAAAATCAACCTATTTTAGACGTCTATTTCTGGTCTATAAATCAACCTATTTTAGATCTATTTTAAACGTCTACTTTAGGTCTATAAATCAACCTAAGGGTCTATAAATCAACCTAATTTAGGCGTCTATTTTAGGTCTATATATCAACCTATTTTAGACGTCTATTTCTGGTCTATAAATCAACCTATTTTAGATCTATAAATAAACCTATTTTAAACGTCTACGTTAGGTCTATAAATCAACCTAAGGGTCTATAAATCAACCTAATCTAGGCGTCTATTTTAGGTCTATATATCAACCTATTTTAGATCTAAAAAATCAACCTATTTTAGACGTCTATTTCTGGTCTATAAATCGTCTATTTTAGGTCTATATATCAACCTATTTTAGATCTAAAAATAAACCTATTTTAGACGTCTATTTCTGGTCTATTTGAGATCTATAATTAAACCTATTTTAAACGTCTACTTTAGGTCTATAAATCAACCTAAGGGTCTATAAATCAACCTAATTTAGGCGTCTATTTTAGGTCTATATATCAACCTATTTTAGATCTAAAAATCAACCTATTTTAGACGTCTATTTCTGGTCTATTTTAGATCTATAAATAAACCTATTTTAAACGTCTACTTTAGGGTCTATAAATCAACCTAAGGGTCTATAAATCAACCTAATTTAGGCGTCTATTTTAGGTCTATATATCAACCTATTTTAGATCTAAAAGTCAACCTATTTTAGACGTCTATTTCTGGTCTATAAATCAACCTATTTTAGATCTATAAATAAACCTATTTTAAACGTCTACGTTAGGTCTATAAATCAACCTAAGGGTCTATAAATCAACCTAATATAGGCGTCTATTTTAGGTCTATATCAACCTATTTTAAATCTATAAAATCAACCTATTTTAGACGTCTATTTCTGGTCTATAAATCAACCTAAGGGTCTATAAATCAACCTAATTTAGGTGTCTATTTTAGGTCTATATATCAACCTATTATAGATCTAAAAATCAACCTATTTTAGACGTCTATTTCTGGTCTATTTTAGATCTATAATTAAACCTATTTTAAAAGTCTACTTTAGGTCTATAAATCAACCTAAGGGTCTATAAATCAACCTAATTTAGGCGTCTATTTTAGGTCTATATATCAACCTATTTTAGATCTAAAAATCAACCTATTTTAGACGTCTATTTCTGGTCTATAAATCAACCTATTTTAGGTCTATATATCAACCTATTTTAGATCTAAAAATCAACCTATTTCAGACGTCTATTTCTGGTCTATTTTAGATCTATAATTAAACCTATTTTAAACGTCTACTTTAGGTCTATAAATCAACCTAAGGGTCTTTAAATCAACCTAATTTAGGCGTCTATTTTAGGTCTATATATCAACCTATTTTAGATCTAAAAATCAACCTATTTTAGACGTCTATTTCTGGTCTATTAATCAACCTATTTTAGATCTATAAATAAACCTATTTTAAACGTCTACGTTAGGTCTATAAATCAACCCAAGGGTCTATAAATCAACCTAATCTAGGGGTCTATTTTAGGTCTATATATCAACCTATTTTAGACGTCTATTTCTGGTCTATTTGAGATCTATAATTAAACCTATTTTAAACGTCTACTTTAGGTCTATAAATCAACCTAAGGGTCTATAAATCAACCTAATTTAGGCGTCTATTTTAGGTCTATATATCAACCTATTTTAGATCTAAAAATCAACCTATTTTAGACGTCTATTTCTGGTCTATTTTAGATCTATAAATAAACCTATTTTAAACGTCTACTTTAGGTCTATAAATCAACCTAAGGGTCTATAAATCAACCTAATTTAGGCGTCTATTTTAGGTCTATATATCAACCTATTTTAGATCTAAAAATCAACCTATTTTAGACGTCTATTTCTGGTCTATAAATCGTCTATTTTAGGTCTATATATCAACCTATTTTAGATCTAAAAATAAACCTATTTTAAACGTCTACTTTAGGTCTATAAATCAACCTAATGGTCTATAAATCAACCTAATTTAGGCGTCTATTTTAGGTCTATATATCAACCTATTTTAGATCCAAAAATCAACCTATTTTAGACGTCTATTTCTGGTCTATAAATCAACCTATTTTAGATCCATAAATAAACCTATTTTAAACGTCTACGTTAGGTCTATAAATCAACCTAAGGGTCTATAAATCAACCTAATCTAGGGGTCTATTTTAGGTCTATATATCAACCTATTTTAGATCTAAAAAATCAACCTATTTTAGACGTCTATTTCTGGTCTATAAATCAACCTATTTTAGATCTATAAATAAACCTATTTTAAACGTCTACTTTAGGTCTATAAATCAACCTAAGGGTCTATAAATCAACCTAATTTAGGTGTCTATTTTAGGTCTATATATCAACCTATTTTAGATCTAAAAATCAACCTATTTTAGACGTCTATTTCTGGTCTATTTTAGATCTATAAATAAACCTATTTTAAACGTCTAGTAAATTGAGCCAAGATCAAGATTTTGCAAATTAATAAGGGTTGGGAAACTTTGTTGAATGACCCTACCTCGACAGTTTAGTTTTGACTATTTTAGGTCTATAAATCAACTTATTTTAGGTCTATAAATCAACCTATTTTAGATCTATAAATAAACCTATTTTAAACGTCTACTTTAGGTCTATAAATCAACCTAAGGGTCTATAAATCAACCTAATTTAGGCGTCTATTTTAGGTCTATAAATCAACCTATTTTAGATCTAAAAATCAACCTATTTTAAACGTCTACTTTAGGTCTATAAATCAACCTAAGGGTCTATAAATCAACCTAATTTAGGCGTCTATTTTAGGTCTATATATCAACCTATTTTAGATCTAAAAATCAACCTATTTTAGACGTCTATTTCTGGTCTATAAATCAACCTATTTTAGATCTATTTTAAACGTCTACTTTAGGTCTATAAATCAACCTAAGGGTCTATAAATCAACCTAATTTAGGCGTCTATTTTAGGTCTATATATCAACCTATTTTAGATCTAGAAATCAACCTATTTTAGACGTCTATTTCTGGTCTATTTTAGATCTATAAATAAACCTATTTTAAACGTCTACTTTAGGTCTATAAATCAACCTAAGGGTCTATAAATCAACCTAATTTAGGCGTCTATTTTAGGTCTACATATCAACCTATTTTAGATCTAAAAATCAACCTATTTTAGACGTCTATTTCTGGTCTATAAATCGTCTATTTTAGGTCTATATATCAACCTATTTTAGATCTAAAAATAAACCTATTTTAAACGTCTACTTTAGGTCTATAAATCAACCTAATGGTCTATAAATCAACCTAATTTAGGCGTCTATTTTAGGTCTATATATCAACCTATTTTAGATCTAAAAATAAACCTATTTTAGATCTATAAATAAACCTATTTTAAACGTCTACGTTAGGTCTATAAATCAACCTAAGGGTCTATAAATCAACCTAATCTAGGGGTCTATTTTAGGTCTATATATCAACCTATTTTAGATCTAAAAAAACAACCTATTTTAGACGTCTATTTCTGGTCTATAAATCGTCTATTTTAGGTCTATATATCAACCTATTTTAGATCTAAAAATAAACCTATTTTAGACGTCTATTTCTGGTCTATTTGAGATCTATAATTAAACCTATTTTAAACGTCTACTTTAGGTCTATAAATCAACCTAAGGGTCTATAAATCAACCTAATTTAGGCGTCTATTTTAGGTCTATATATCAACCTATTTTAGATCTAAAAATCAACCTGTTTTAGACGTCTATTTCTGGTCTATAAATCAACCTAATTTAGGCGTCTATTTTAGGTCTATATATCAACCTATTTTAGATCTAAAAATCAACCTATTTTAGACGTCTATTTCTGGTTTATAAATCGTCTATTTTAGGTCTATATATCAACCTATTTTAGATCTAAAAATAAACCTATTTTAGATCTAAAAATCAACCTGTTTTAGACGTCTATTTCTGGTCTATAAATCAACCTAATTTAGGCGTCTATTTTAGGTCTATATATCAACCTATTTTAGATCTAAAAATCAACCTATTTTAGACGTCTATTTCTGGTTTATAAATCGTCTATTTTAGGTCTATATATCAACCTATTTTAGATCTAAAAATAAACCTATTTTAAACGTCTACTTTAGGTCTATAAATCAACCTAAGGGTCTATAATTCAACCTAATTTAGGCGTCTATTTTAGGTCTATATATCAACCTATTTTAGATCTAAAAATCAACCTATTTTAGATGTCTATTTCTGGTCTATAAATCGTCTATTTTAGGTCTATATATCAACCTATTTTAGATCTAAAAATAAACCTATTTTAAACGTCTACTTTAGGTCTATAAATCAACCTAAGGGTCTATAAATCAACCTAATTTAGGCGTCTATTTTAGGTCTATATATCAACCTATTTTAGATCTAAAAATCAACCTATTTTAGACGTCTATTTCTGGTCTATAAATCGTCTATTTTAGGTCTATATATCAACCTATTTTAGATCTAAAAATCAACCTATTTTAGACGTCTATTTCTGGTCTATTTGAGATCTATAATTAAACCTATTTTAAACGTCTACTTTAGGTCTATAAATCAACCTAAGGGTCTATAAATCAACCTAATTTAGGCGTCTATTTTAGGTCTATATATCAACCTATTTTAGATCTAAAAATCAACCTATTTTAGACGTCTATTTCTGGTCTATTTTAGATCTATAAATAAACCTATTTTAAACGTCTACTTTAGGTCTATAAATCAACCTAAGGGTCTATAAATCAACCTAATTTAGGCGTCTATTTTAGGTCTATATATCAACCTATTTTAGATCTAAAAATCAACCTATTTTAGACGTCTGTTTCTGGTCTATAAATCGTCTATTTTAGGTCTATATATCAACCTATTTTAGATCTAAAAATAAACCTATTTTAAACGTCTACTTTAGGTCTATAAATCAACCTAATGGTCTATAAATCAACCTAATTTAGGCGTCTATTTTAGGTCTATATATCAACCTATTTTAGATCTAAAAATCAACCTATTTTAGACGTCTATTTCTGGTCTATAAATCAACCTATTTTAGATCAATAAATAAACCTATTTTAAACGTCTACGTTAGGTCTATAAATCAACCTAAGGGTCTATAAATCAACCTAATCTAGGGGTCTATTTTAGGTCTATATATCAACCTATTTTAGATCTAAAAATAAACCTATTTTAAACGTCTACTTTAGGTCTATAAATCAACCTAATGGTCTATAAATCAACCTAATTTAGGCGTCTATTTTAGGTCTATATATCAACCTATTTTAGATCTAAAAATCAACCTATTTTAGACGTCTATTTCTGGTCTATAAATCAACCTATTTTAGATCAATAAATAAACCTATTTTAAACGTCTACGTTAGGTCTATAAATCAACCTAAGGGTCTATAAATCAACCTAATCTAGGGGTCTATTTTAGGTCTATATATCAACCTATTTTAGATCTAAAAAATCAACCTATTTTAGATCTATAAATAAACCTATTTTAAACGTCTACTTTAGGTCTATAAATCAACCTAAGGGTCTATAAATCAACCTAATTTAGGTGTCTATTTTAGGTCTATATATCAACCTATTTTAGATCTAAAAATCAACCTATTTTAGACGTCTATTTCTGGTCTATTTTAGATCTATAAATAAACCTATTTTAAACGTCTAGTAAATTGAGCCAAGATCAAGATTTTGCAAATTAATAAGGGTTGGGAAACTTTGTTGAATGACCCTACCTCGACAGTTTAGTTTTGACTATTTTAGGTCTATAAATCAACTTATTTTAGGTCTATAAATCAACCTATTTTAGATCTATAAATAAACCTATTTTAAACGTCTACTTTAGGTCTATAAATCAACCTAAGGGTCTATAAATCAACCTAATTTAGGCGTCTATTTTAGGTCTATATATCAACCTTTTTTAGATCTAAAAATCAACCTATTTTAGACGTCTATTTCTGGTCTATAAATCAACCTATTTTAGATCTATTTTAAACGTCTACTTTAGGTCTATAAATCAACCTAATTTAGGCGTCTATTTTAGGTCTATATATCAACCTATTTTAGATCTAAAAATCAACCTATTTTAGACGTCTATTTCTGGTTTATAAATCGTCTATTTTAGGTCTATATATCAACCTATTTTAGATCTAAAAATGAACCTATTTTAAACGTCTACTTTAGGTCTATAAATCAACCTAACGGTCTATAATTCAACCTAATTTAGGCGTCTGTTTTAGGTCTATATATCAACCTATTTTAGATGTCTATTTCTGGTCTATAAATCGTCTATTTTAGGTCTATATATCAACCTATTTTAGATCTAAAAATAAACCTATTTTAAACGTCTACTTTAGGTCTATAAATCAACCTAAGGGTCTATAAATCAACCTAATTTAGGCGTCTATTTTAGGTCTATATATCAACCTATTTTAGATCTAAAAATCAACCTATTTTAGACGTCTATTTCTGGTCTATAAATCGTCTATTTTAGGTCTATATATCAACCTATTTTAGATCTAAAAATCAACCTATTTTAGACGTCTATTTCTGGTCTATTTGAGATCTATAATTAAACCTATTTTAAACGTCTACTTTAGGTCTATAAATCAACCTAAGGGTCTATAAATCAACCTAATTTAGGCGTCTATTTTAGGTCTATATATCAACCTATTTTAGATCTAAAAATCAACCTATTTTAGACGTCTATTTCTGGTCTATTTTAGATCTATAAATAAACCTATTTTAAACGTCTACTTTAGGTCTATAAATCAACCTAAGGGTCTATAAATCAACCTAATTTAGGCGTCTATTTTAGGTCTATATATCAACCTATTTTAGATCTAAAAATCAACCTATTTTAGACGTCTGTTTCTGGTCTATAAATCGTCTATTTTAGGTCTATATATCAACCTATTTTAGATCTAAAAATAAACCTATTTTAAACGTCTACTTTAGGTCTATAAATCAACCTAATGGTCTATAAATCAACCTAATTTAGGCGTCTATTTTAGGTCTATATATCAACCTATTTTAGATCTAAAAATCAACCTATTTTAGACGTCTATTTCTGGTCTATAAATCAACCTATTTTAGATCCATAAATAAACCTATTTTAAACGTCTACGTTAGGTCTATAAATCAACCTAAGGGTCTATAAATCAACCTAATCTAGGGGTCTATTTTAGGTCTATATATCAACCTATTTTAGATCTAAAAAATCAACCTATTTTAGACGTCTATTTCTGGTCTATAAATCAACCTATTTTAGATCTATAAATAAACCTATTTTAAACGTCTACTTTAGGTCTATAAATCAACCTAAGGGTCTATAAATCAACCTAATTTAGGTGTCTATTTTAGGTCTATATATCAACCTATTTTAGATCTAAAAATCAACCTATTTTAGACGTCTATTTCTGGTCTATTTTAGATCTATAAATAAACCTATTTTAAACGTCTAGTAAATTGAGCCAAGATCAAGATTTTGCAAATTAATAAGGGTTGGGAAACTTTGTTGAATGACCCTACCTCGACAGTTTAGTTTTGACTATTTTAGGTCTATAAATCAACTTATTTTAGGTCTATAAATCAACCTATTTTAGATCTATAAATAAACCTATTTTAAACGTCTACTTTAGGTCTATAAATCAACCTAAGGGTCTATAAATCAACCTAATTTAGGCGTCTATTTTAGGTCTATATATCAACCTATTCTAGATCTAAAAATCAACCTATTTTAGACGTCTATTTCTGGTCTATAAATCAACCTATTTTAGATCTATAAATAAACCTATTTTAAACGTCTACGTTAGGTCTATAAATCAACCTAAGGGTCTATAAATCAACCTAATCTAGGCGTCTATTTTAGGTCTATATATCAACCTATTTTAGATCTAAAAAATCAACCTATTTTAGACGTCTATTTCTGGTCTATAAATCAACCTATTTTAGATCTATTTTAAACGTCTACTTTAGGTCTATAAATCAACCTAAGGGTCTATAAATCAACCTAATTTAGGCGTCTATTTTAGGTCTATATATCAACCTATTTTAGATCTAAAAATCAACCTATTCTAGACGTCCATTTCTGGTCTATAAATCTACCTATTTTAGATCTATAAATAAACCTATTTTAAACGTCTACGTTAGGTCTATAAATCAACCTAAGGGTCTATAAATCAACCTAATCTAGGCGTCTATTTTAGGTCTATATATCAACCTATTTTAGATCTAAAAAATCAACCTATTTTAGACGTCTATTTCTGGTCTATAAATCAACCTATTTTAGATCTATAAATAAACCTATTTTAAACGTCTACTTTAGGTCTATAAATCAACCTAAGGGTCTATAAATCAACCTAATTTAGGTGTCTATTTTAGGTCTATATATCAACCTATTTTAGATCTAACAATCAACCTATTTTAGACGTCTATTTCTGGTCTATTTTAGATCTATAAATAAACCTATTTTAAACGTCTAGTAAATTGAGCCAAGATCAAGATTTTGCAAATTAATAAGGGTTGGGAAACTTTGTTGAATGACCCTACCTCGACAGTTTAGTTTTGACTATTTTAGGTCTATAAATCAACTTATTTTAGGTCTATAAATCAACCTATTTTAGATCTATAAATAAACCTATTTTAAACGTCTACTTTAGGTCTATAAATCAACCTAAGGGTCTATAAATCAAACTAATTTAGGCGTCTATTTTAGGTCTATATATCAACCTATTTTAGATCTAAAAATCAACCTATTTTAAACGTCTACTTTAGGTCTATAAATCAACCTAAGGGTCTATAAATCAACCTAATTTAGGCGTCTATTTTAGGTCTATATATCAACCTATTTTAGATCTAAAAATCAACCTATTTTAGACGTCTATTTCTGGTCTATAAATCAACCTATTTTAGATCTATAAATAAACCTATTTTAAACGTCTACGTTAGGTCTATAAATCAACCTAAGGGTCTATAAATCAACCTAATCTAGGCGTCTATTTTAGGTCTATATATCAACCTATTTTAGATCTAAAAAATCAACCTATTTTAAACGTCTACTTTAGGTCTATAAATCAACCTAAGGGTCTATAAATCAACATAATTTAGGCGTCTATTTTAGGTCTGTATATCAAACTATTTTAGACGTCTATTTCTGGTCTATAAATCGTCTATTTTAGGTCTATATCAACCTATTTTAGATCTAAAAATCAACCTATTTTAGACGTCTATTTCTGGTCTATTTGAGATCTATAATTAAACCTATTTTAAACGTCTACTTTAGGTCTATAAATCAACCTAAGGGTCTATAAATCAACCTAATTTAGGCGTCTATTTTAGGTCTATATATCAACCTATTTTAGATCTAAAAATCAACCTATTTTAGACGTCTATTTCTGGTCTATAAATCAACCTATTTTAGATCTATAAATAAACCTATTTTAAACGTCTACGTTAGGTCTATAAATCAACCTAAGGGTCTATAAATCAACCTAATCTAGGCGTCTATTTTAGGTCTATATATCAACCTATTTTAGATCTAAAAAATCAACCTATTTTAAACGTCTACTTTAGGTCTATAAATCAACCTAAGGGTCTATAAATCAACATAATTTAGGCGTCTATTTTAGGTCTGTATATCAAACTATTTTAGACGTCTATTTCTGGTCTATAAATCGTCTATTTTAGGTCTATATCAACCTATTTTAGATCTAAAAATCAACCTATTTTAGACGTCTATTTCTGGTCTATTTGAGATCTATAATTAAACCTATTTTAAACGTCTACTTTAGGTCTATAAATCAACCTAAGGGTCTATAAATCAACCTAATTTAGGCGTCTATTTTAGGTCTATATATCAACCTATTTTAGATCTAAAATCAACCTATTTTAGACGTCTATTTCTGGTCTATAAATAAACCTATTTTAGATCTATAAATAAACCTATTTTAAACGTCTACGTTAGGTCTATAAATCAACCTAATCTAGGCGTCTATTTTAGGTCTATATATCAACCTATTTTAGATCTAAAAAATCAACCTATTTTAGACGTCTATTTCTTGTCTATAAATCAACCTATTTTAGATCTATAAATAAACCTATTTTGAACGTCTACTTTAGGTCTATAAATCAACCTAAGGGTCTATAAATCAACCTAATTTAGGTGTCTATTTTAGGTCTATATATCACCTATTTTAGATCTAAAATCAATCTATTCTAGACGTCTATTTTTGGTTTAAAAATCAACCTTTTTTAGACGTCTATTTTGGTTTAAAAATCAACCTATTTTAGACGTCTATTTTTGGTTTAAAAATCAACCTATTTTAGACGTCTATTTTTGGTTTAAAAATCAACCTATTTTAGACGTCTGTTTTTGTTTAAAAATCAACCTTTTTTAGACGTCTATTTCTTGTCTATAAATCACCTATTTTAGATCTATTTTAAACGTCTACTTTAGGTCTATAAATCAACCTAAGGGTCTATAAATCAACCTAATTTAGGCGTCTATTTTAGGTCTATATATCAACCTATTTAGATCTAAAAATCAACCTATTTTAGACGTCTGTTTCTGGTCTATAAATCAACCTATTTTAGATCTATTTTAAACGTCTACTTTAGGTCTATAAATCAACCTGAGGGTCTATAAATCAACCTAATTTAGGTGTCTATTTTAGGTCTATATATCAACCTATTTAGATCTAAAAATCAATCTATTCTAGACGTCTATTTCTGGTTTAAAAATTAACCTTTTTTAGACGTCTATTTTTGGTTTAAAAATGAACCTTTTTTAGACTTCTATTTTTGGTCTAAAAACCAACCTATTTTAGACGTCTATTTTGGTTTAAAAATCAACCTATTTTAGACGTCTATTTTTGGTTTAAAAATCAACCTATTTTAGACGTCTATTTTTGGTTTAAAAATCAACCTATTTTAGACGTCTATTTTTTGTTTAAAAATCAACCTTTTTTAGACGTCTATTTATGGTCTATAATCAACCTATTTTAGATCTATTTTAAACGTCTACTTTAGGTCTATAAATCAACCTAAGGGTCTATAAATCAACCTAATTTAGGCGTCTATTTTAGGTCTATATATCAACCTATTTTAGATCTAAAAATCAACCTATTTTAGACGTCTATTTCTGGTCTATAAATCGTCTATTTTAGGTCTATATATCAACCTATTTTAGATCTAAAAATCAACCTATTTTAAACGTCTACTTTAGGTCTATAAATCAACCTAAGGGTCTATAAATCAACCTAATTTAGGCATGTATTTTAGGTCTATATATCAACCTATTTTAGACGTCTATTTCTGGTCTATAAATCGTCTATTTTAGGTCTATATATCAACCTATTTTAGATCTAAAAATCAACCTATTTTAGACGTCTATTTCTGGTCTATTTGAGATCTATAATTAAACCTATTTTAAACGTCTACTTTAGGTCTATAAATCAACCTAAGGGTCTATAAATCAACCTAACTTAGGCGTCTATTTTAGGTCTATATATCAACCTATTTTAGATCTAAAAATCAACCTATTTTAGACGTCTATTTCTGGTCTATAAATCAACCTATTTTAGATCTATTTTAAACGTCTACTTTAGGTCTATAAATCAACCTAAGGGTCTATAAATCAACCTAATTTAGGCGTCTATTTTAGGTCTATATATCAACCTATTTTAGATCTAAAAATCAACCTATTTTAGACGTCTATTTCTGGTCTATAAATCAACCTATTTTAGATCTATAAATAAACCTATTTTAAACGTCTACGTTAGGTCTATAAATCAACCTAAGGGTCTATAAATCAACCTAATCTAGGCGTCTATTTTAGGTCTATATATCAACCTATTTTAGATCTAAAAAATCAACCTATTTTAGACGTCTATTTCTGGTCTATAAATCGTCTATTTTAGGTCTATATATCAACCTATTTTAGATCTAAAAATAAACCTATTTTAGACGTCTATTTGAGATCTATAATTAAACCTATTTTAAACGTCTACTTTAGGTCTATAAATCAACCTAAGGGTCTATAAATCAACCTAATTTAGGCGTCTATTTTAGGTCTATATATCAACCTATTTTAGATCTAAAAATCAACCTATTTTAGACGTCTATTTCTGGTCTATAAATCAACCTATTTTAGATCTATTTTAAACGTCTACTTTAGGTCTATAAATCAACCTAATTTAGGCGTCTATTTTAGGTCTATATATCAACCTATTTTAGATCTAAAAATCAACCTATTTTAGACGTCTATTTCTGGTTTATAAATCGTCTATTTTAGGTCTATATATCAACCTATTTTAGATCTAAAAATAAACCTATTTTAAACGTCTACTTTAGGTCTATAAATCAACCTAAGGGTCTATAATTCAACCTAATTTAGGCGTCTATTTTAGGTCTATATATCAACCTATTTTAGATCTAAAAATCAACCTATTTTAGATGTCTATTTCTGGTCTATAAATCGTCTATTTTAGGTCTATATATCAACCTATTTTAGATCTAAAAATAAACCTATTTTAAACGTCTACTTTAGGTCTATAAATCAACCTAAGGGTCTATAAATCAACCTAATTTAGGCGTCTATTTTAGGTCTATATATCAACCTATTTTAGATCTAAAAATCAACCTATTTTAGACGTCTATTTCTGGTCTATAAATCGTCTATTTTAGGTCTATATATCAACCTATTTTAGATCTAAAAATCAACCTATTTTAGACGTCTATTTCTGGTCTATTTGAGATCTATAATTAAACCTATTTTAAACGTCTACTTTAGGTCTATAAATCAACCTAAGGGTCTATAAATCAACCTAATTTAGGCGTCTATTTTAGGTCTATATATCAACCTATTTTAGATCTAAAAATCAACCTATTTTAGACGTCTATTTCTGGTCTATTTTAGATCTATAAATAAACCTATTTTAAACGTCTACTTTAGGTCTATAAATCAACCTAAGGGTCTATAAATCAACCTAATTTAGGCGTCTATTTTAGGTCTATATATCAACCTATTTTAGATCTAAAAATCAACCTATTTTAGACGTCTATTTCTGGTCTATAAATCGTCTATTTTAGGTCTATATATCAACCTATTTTAGATCTAAAAATAAACCTATTTTAAACGTCTACTTTAGGTCTATAAATCAACCTAATGGTCTATAAATCAACCTAATTTAGGCGTCTATTTTAGGTCTATATATCAACCTATTTTAGATCTAAAAATAAACCTATTTTAGATCTATAAATAAACCTATTTTAAACGTCTACGTTAGGTCTATAAATCAACCTAAGGGTCTATAAATCAACCTAATCTAGGGGTCTATTTTAGGTCTATATATCAACCTATTTTAGATCTAAAAAAACAACCTATTTTAGACGTCTATTTCTGGTCTATAAATCGTCTATTTTAGGTCTATATATCAACCTATTTTAGATCTAAAAATAAACCTATTTTAGACGTCTATTTCTGGTCTATTTGAGATCTATAATTAAACCTATTTTAAACGTCTACTTTAGGTCTATAAATCAACCTAAGGGTCTATAAATCAACCTAATTTAGGCGTCTATTTTAGGTCTATATATCAACCTATTTTAGATCTAAAAATCAACCTATTTTAGACGTCTATTTCTGGTCTATAAATCAACCTATTTTAGATCTATTTTAAACGTCTACTTTAGGTCTATAAATCAACCTAATTTAGGCGTCTATTTTAGGTCTATATATCAACCTATTTTAGATCTAAAAATCAACCTATTTTAGACGTCTATTTCTGGTTTATAAATCGTCTATTTTAGGTCTATATATCAACCTATTTTAGATCTAAAAATAAACCTATTTTAAACGTCTACTTTAGGTCTATAAATCAACCTAAGGGTCTATAAATCAACCTAATTTAGGCGTCTATTTTAGGTCTATATATCAACCTATTTTAGATCTAAAAATCAACCTATTTTAGACGTCTATTTCTCGTTTATAAATCGTCTATTTTAGGTCTATATATCAACCTATTTTAGATCTAAAAATAAACCTATTTTAAACGTCTACTTTAGGTCTATAAATCAACCTAAGGGTCTATAAATCAACCTAATTTAGGCGTCTATTTTAGGTCTATATATCAACCTATTTTAGATCTAAAAATCAACCTATTTTAGACGTCTATTTCTGGTCTATAAATCAACCTATTTTAGATCTATAAATAAACCTATTTTAAACGTCTACTTTAGGTCTATAAATCAACCTAAGGGTCTATAAATCAACCTAATTTAGGCGTCTATTTTAGGTCTATATATCAACCTATTTTAGATCTAAAAATCAACCTACTTTAGACGTCTATTTCTGGTCTATAAATCAACCTATTTTAGATCTATTTTAAACGTCTACTTTAGGTCTATAAATCAACCTAAGGGTCTATAAATCAACCTAATTTAGGCGTCTATATTACGTCTATATATCAACCTATTTTAGATCTAAAAATCAACCTATTTTAGACGTCTATTTCTGGTCTATTTTAGATCTATAAATAAACCTATTTTAAACGTCTACTTTAGGGTCTATAAATCAACCTAATTTAGGCGTCTATTTTAGGTCTATATATCAACCTATTTTAGATCTAAAAATCATCCTATTTAAGACGTCTATTTCTGGTCTATAAATCAACCTATTTTAGATCTATAAATAAACCTATTTTAAATGTCTACGTTAGGTCTATAAATCAACCTAAGGGTCTATAAATCAACCTAATATAGGCGTCTATTTTAGGTCTATATATCAACATATTTTAAATCTAAAAAATCAACCTATTTTAGACGTCTATTTCTGGTCTATAAATCAACCTATTTTAGATCTATAAATAAACCTATTTTAAACGTCTACTATAGGTCTATAAATCAACCTAAGGGTCTATAAATCAACCTAATTTAGGTGTCTATTTTAGGTCTATATATCAACCTATTATAGATCCAAAAATCAACCTATTTTAGACGTCTATTTCTGGTCTATTTTAGATCTATAAATAAACCTATTTTAAACGTCTACTTTAGGTCTATAAATCAACCTAAGGGTCTATAAATCAACCTAATTTAGGCGTCTATTTTAGGTCTATATATCAACCTATTTTAGATCTAAAAATCAACCTATTTTAGACGTCTATTTCTGGTCTATTTTAGATCTATAAATAAACCTATTTTAAACGTCTACTTTAGGTCTATAAATCAACCTAAGGGTCTATAATTCAACCTAATTTAGGCGTCTATTTTAGGTCTATATATCAACCTATTTTAGATCTAAAAATCAACCTATTTTAGACGTCTATTTCTGGTCTATAAATCGTCTATTTTAGGTCTATATATCAACCTATTTTAGATCTAAAAATAAACCTATTTTAAACGTCTACTTTAGGTCTATAAATCAACCTAAGGGTCTATAAATCAACCTAATTTAGGCGTCTATTTTAGGTCTATATATCAACCTATTTTAGATCTAAAAATCAACCTATTTTAGACGTCTATTTCTGGTCTATAAATCGTCTATTTTAGGTCTATATATCAACCTATTTTAGATCTAAAAATCAACCTATTTTAGACGTCTATTTCTGGTCTATTTGAGATCTATAATTAAACCTATTTTAAACGTCTACTTTAGGTCTATAAATCAACCTAAGGGTCTATACATCAACCTAATTTAGGCGTCTATTTTAGGTCTATATATCAACCTATTTTAGATCTAAAAATCAACCTATTTTAGACGTCTATTTCTGGTCTATAAATCAACCTATTTTAGATCTATTTTAAACGTCTACTTTAGGTCTATAAATCAACCTAATTTAGGCGTCTATTTTAGGTCTATATATCAACCTATTTTAGATCTAAAAATCAACCTATTTTAGACGTCTATTTCTGGTTTATAAATCGTCTATTTTAGGTCTATATATCAACCTATTTTAGATCTAAAAATAAACCTATTTTAAACGTCTACTTTAGGTCTATAAATCAACCTAAGGGTCTATAATTCAACCTAATTTAGGCGTCTATTTTAGGTCTATATATCAACCTATTTTAGATCTAAAAATCAACCTATTTTAGATGTCTATTTCTGGTCTATAAATCGTCTATTTTAGGTCTATATATCAACCTATTTTAGATCTAAAAATAAACCTATTTTAAACGTCTACTTTAGGTCTATTTGAGATCTATAATTAAACCTATTTTAAACGTCTACTTTAGGTCTATAAATCAACCTAAGGGTCTATAAATTAACCTAATTTAGGCGTCTATTTTAGGTCTATATATCAACCTATTTTAGATCTAAAAATCAACCTATTTTAGACGTCTATTTCTGGTCTATAAATCGTCTATTTTAGGTCTATATATCAACCTATTTTAGATCTAAAAATCAACCTATTTTAGACGTCTATTTCTGGTCTATTTGAGATCTATAATTAAACCTATTTTAAACGTCTACTTTAGGTCTATAAATCAACCTAAGGGTCTATACATCAACCTAATTTAGGCGTCTATTTTAGGTCTATATATCAACCTATTTTAGATCTAAAAATCAACCTATTTTAGACGTCTATTTCTGGTCTATAAATCAACCTATTTTAGATCTATTTTAAACGTCTACTTTAGGTCTATAAATCAACCTAATTTAGGCGTCTATTTTAGGTCTATATATCAACCTATTTTAGATCTAAAAATCAACCTATTTTAGACGTCTATTTCTGGTTTATAAATCGTCTATTTTAGGTCTATATATCAACCTATTTTAGATCTAAAAATAAACCTATTTTAAACGTCTACTTTAGGTCTATAAATACACCTAAGGGTCTATAATTCAACCTAATTTAGGCGTCTATTTTAGGTCTATATATCAACCTATTTTAGATCTAAAAATCAACCTATTTTAGATGTCTATTTCTGGTCTATAAATCGTCTATTTTAGGTCTATATATCAACCTATTTTAGATCTAAAAATAAACCTATTTTAAACGTCTACTTTAGGTCTATAAATCAACCTAAGGGTCTATAAATCAACCTAATTTAGGCGTCTATTTTAGGTCTATATATCAACCTATTTTAGATCTAAAAATCAACCTATTTTAGACGTCTATTTCTGGTCTATAAATCGTCTATTTTAGGTCTATATATCAACCTATTTTAGATCTAAAAATCAACCTATTTTAGACGTCTATTTCTGGTCTATTTGAGATCTATAATTAAACCTATTTTAAACGTCTACTTTAGGTCTATAAATCAACCTAAGGGTCTATAAATCAACCTAATTTAGGCGTCTATTTTAGGTCTATATATCAACCTATTTTAGATCTAAAAATCAACCTATTTTAGACGTCTATTTCTGGTCTATTTTAGATCTATAAATAAACCTATTTTAAACGTCTACTTTAGGTCTATAAATCAACCTAAGGGTCTATAAATCAACCTAATTCAGGCGTCTATTTTAGGTCTATATATCAACCTATTTTAGATCTAAAAATCAACCTATTTTAGACGTCTGTTTCTGGTCTATAAATCGTCTATTTTAGGTCTATATATCAACCTATTTTAGATCTAAAAATAAACCTATTTTAAACGTCTACTTTAGGTCTATAAATCAACCTAATGGTCTATAAATCAACCTAATTTAGGCGTCTATTTTAGGTCTATATATCAACCTATTTTAGATCTAAAAATCAACCTATTTTAGACGTCTATTTCTGGTCTATAAATCAACCTATTTTAGATCCATAAATAAACCTATTTTAAACGTCTACGTTAGGTCTATAAATCAACCTAAGGGTCTATAAATCAACCTAATCTAGGGGTCTATTTTAGGTCTATATATCAACCTATTTTAGATCTAAAAAATCAACCTATTTTAGATGTCTATTTCTGGTCTATAAATCAACCTATTTTAGATCTATAAATAAACCTATTCTAAACGTCTACTTTAGGTCTATAAATCAACCTAAGGGTCTATAAATCAACCTAATTTAGGTGTCTATTTTAGGTCTATATATCAACCTATTTTAGATCTAAAAATCAACCTATTTTAGACGTCTATTTCTGGTCTATTTTAGATCTATAAATAAACCTATTTTAAACGTCTAGTAAATTGAGCCAAGATCAAGATTTTGCAAATTAATAAGGGTTGGGAAACTTTGTTGAATGACCCTACCTCGACAGTTTAGTTTTGACTATTTTAGGTCTATAAATCAACTTATTTTAGGTCTATAAATCAACCTATTTTAGATCTATAAATGAACCTATTTTAAACGTCTACTTTAGGTCTATAAATCAACCTAAGGGTCTATAAATCAACCTAATTTAGGCGTCTATTTTAGGTCTATATATCAACCTATTTTAGATCTAAAAATCAACCTATTTTAAACGTCTACTTTAGGTCTATAAATCAACCTAAGGGTCTATAAATCAACCTAATTTAGGCGACTATTTTAGGTCTATATATCAACCTATTCTAGATCTAAAAATCAACCTATTTTAGACGTCTATTTCTGGTCTATAAATCAACCTATTTTAGATCTATAAATAAACCTATTTTAAACGTCTACGTTAGGTCTATAAATCAACCTAAGGGTCTATAAATCAACCTAATCTAGGCGTCTATTTTAGGTCTATATATCAACCTATTTTAGATCTAAAAAATCAACCTATTTTAGACGTCTATTTCTGGTCTATAAATCAACCTATTTTAGATCTATTTTAAACGTCTACTTTAGGTCTATAAATCAACCTAAGGGTCTATAAATCAACCTAATTTAGGCGTCTATTTTAGGTCTATATATCAACCTATTTTAGATCTAAAAATCAACCTATTCTAGACGTCCATTTCTGGTCTATAAATCAACCTATTTTAGATCTATAAATAAACCTATTTTAAACGTCTACGTTAGGTCTATAAATCAACCTAAGGGTCTATAAATCAACCTAATCTAGGCGTCTATTTTAGGTCTATATATCAACCTATTTTAGATCTAAAAAATCAACCTATTTTAGACGTCTATTTCTGGTCTATAAATCAACCTATTTTAGATCTATAAATAAACCTATTTTAAACGTCTACTTTAGGTCTATAAATCAACCTAAGGGTCTATAAATCAACCTAATTTAGGTGTCTATTTTAGGTCTATATATCAACCTATTTTAGATCTAACAATCAACCTATTTTAGACGTCTATTTCTGGTCTATTTTAGATCTATAAATAAACCTATTTTAAACGTCTAGTAAATTGAGCCAAGATCAAGATTTTGCAAATTAATAAGGGTTGGGAAACTTTGTTGAATGACCCTACCTCGACAGTTTAGTTTTGACTATTTTAGGTCTATAAATCAACTTATTTTAGGTCTATAAATCAACCTATTTTAGATCTATAAATAAACCTATTTTAAACGTCTACTTTAGGTCTATAAATCAACCTAAGGGTCTATAAATCAAACTAATTTAGGCGTCTATTTTAGGTCTATATATCAACCTATTTTAGATCTAAAAATCAACCTATTTTAAACGTCTACTTTAGGTCTATAAATCAACCTAAGGGTCTATAAATCAACCTAATTTAGGCGTCTATTTTAGGTCTATATATCAACCTATTTTAGATCTAAAAATCAACCTATTCTAGACGTCTATTTCTGGTTTAAAAATTAACCTATTTTAGACGTCTATTTTTGGTTTAAAAATTAACCTTTTTTAGACTTCTATTTTTGGTCTAAAAACCAACCTATTTTAGACGTCTATTTTTGGTTTAAAAATCAACCTTTTTTAGACGTCTATTTTTGGTTTAAAAATCAACCTATTTTAGACGTCTATTTTTGGTTTAAAAATCAACCTATTTTAGACGTCTATTTTTGGTTTAAAAATCAACCTATTTTAGACGTCTATTTTTTGTTTAAAAATCAACCTTTTTTAGACGTCTATTTATGGTCTATAAATCAACCTATTTTAGATCTATTTTAAACGTCTACTTTAGGTCTATAAATCAACCTAAGGGTCTATAAATCAACCTAATTTAGGCGTCTATTTTAGGTCTATATATCAACCTATTTTAGATCTAAAAATCAACCTATTTTAGACGTCTATTTCTGGTCTATAAATCGTCTATTTTAGGTCTATATATCAACCTATTTTAGATCTAAAAATCAACCTATTTTAAACGTCTACTTTAGGTCTATAAATCAACCTAAGGGTCTATAAATCAACCTAATTTAGGCATGTATTTTAGGTCTATATATCAACCTATTTTAGACGTCTATTTCTGGTCTATAAATCGTCTATTTTAGGTCTATATATCAACCTATTTTAGATCTAAAAATCAACCTATTTTAGACGTCTATTTCTGGTCTATTTGAGATCTATAATTAAACCTATTTTAAACGTCTACTTTAGGTCTATAAATCAACCTAAGGGTCTATAAATCAACCTAACTTAGGCGTCTATTTTAGGTCTATATATCAACCTATTTTAGATCTAAAAATCAACCTATTTTAGACGTCTATTTCTGGTCTATAAATAAACCTATTTTAGATCTATTTTAAACGTCTACTTTAGGTCTATAAATCAACCTAAGGGTCTATAAATCAACCTAATTTAGGCGTCTATTTTAGGTCTATATATCAACCTATTTTAGATCTAAAAATCAACCTATTTTAGACGTCTATTTCTGGTCTATAAATCAACCTATTTTAGATCTATAAATAAACCTATTTTAAACGTCTACGTTAGGTCTATAAATCAACCTAATGGTCTATAAATCAACCTAATCTAGGCGTCTATTTTAGGTCTATATATCAACCTATTTTAGATCTAAAAAATCAACCTATTTTAGACGTCTATTTCTGGTCTATAAATCGTCTATTTTAGGTCTATATATCAACCTATTTTAGATCTAAAAATAAACCTATTCTAGACGTCTATTTGAGATCTATAATTAAACCTATTTTAAACGTCTACTTTAGGTCTATAAATCAACCTAAGGGTCTATAAATCAACCTAATTTAGGCGTCTATTTTAGGTCTATATATCAACCTATTTTAGATCTAAAAATCAACCTATTTTAGACGTCTATTTCTGGTCTATAAATCAACCTATTTTAGATCTATTTTAAACGTCTACTTTAGGTCTATAAATCAACCTAATTTAGGCATCTATTTTAGGTCTATATATCAACCTATTTTAGATCTAAAAATCAACCTATTTTAGACGTCTATTTCTGGTTTATAAATCGTCTATTTTAGGTCTATATATCAACCTATTTTAGATCTAAAAATAAACCTATTTTAAACGTCTACTTTAGGTCTATAAATCAACCTAAGGGTCTATAATTCAACCTAATTTAGGCGTCTATTTTAGGTCTATATATCAACCTATTTTAGATCTAAAAATCAACCTATTTTAGATGTCTATTTCTGGTCTATAAATCGTCTATTTTAGGTCTATATATCAACCTATTTTAGATCTAAAAATAAACCTATTTTAAACGTCTACTTTAGGTCTATAAATCAACCTAAGGGTCTATAAATCAACCTAATTTAGGCGTCTATTTTAGGTCTATATATCAACCTATTTTAGATCTAAAAATCAACCTATTTTAGACGTCTATTTCTGGTCTATAAATCGTCTATTTTAGGTCTATATATCAACCTATTTTAGATCTAAAAATCAACCTATTTTAGACGTCTATTTCTGGTCTATTTGAGATCTATAATTAAACCTATATTAAACGTCTACTTTAGGTCTATAAATCAACCTAAGGGTCTATAAATCAACCTAATTTAGGCGTCTATTTTAGGTCTATATATCAACCTATTTTAGATCTAAAAATCAACCTATTTTAGACGTCTATTTCTGGTCTATTTTAGATCTATAAATAAACCTATTTTAAACGTCTACTTTAGGTCTATAAATCAACCTAAGGGTCTATAAATCAACCTAATTTAGGCGTCTATTTTAGGTCTATATATCAACCTATTTTAGATCTAAAAATCAACCTATTTTAGACGTCTATTTCTGGTCTATAAATCGTCTATTTTAGGTCTATATATCAACCTATTTTAGATCTAAAAATAAACCTATTTTAAACGTCTACTTTAGGTCTATAAATCAACCTAATGGTCTATAAATCAACCTAATTTAGGCGTCTATTTTAGGTCTATATATCAACCTATTTTAGATCTAAAAATAAACCTATTTTAGATCTATAAATAAACCTATTTTAAACGTCTACGTTAGGTCTATAAATCAACCTAAGGGTCTATAAATCAACCTAATCTAGGGGTCTATTTTAGGTCTATATATCAACCTATTTTAGATCTAAAAAAATCAACCTATTTTAGACGTCTATTTCTGGTCTATAAATCGTCTATTTTAGGTCTATATATCAACCTATTTTAGATCTAAAAATAAACCTATTTTAGACGTCTATTTCTGGTCTATTTGAGATCTATAATTAAACCTATTTTAAACGTCTACTTTAGGTCTATAAATCAACCTAAGGGTCTATAAATCAACCTAATTTAGGCGTCTATTTTAGGTCTATATATCAACCTATTTTAGATCTAAAAATCAACCTATTTTAGACGTCTATTTCTGGTCTATAAATCAACCTATTTTAGATCTATTTTAAACGTCTACTTTAGGTCTATAAATCAACCTAATTTAGGCGTCTATTTTAGGTCTATATATCAACCTATTTTAGATCTAAAAATCAACCTATTTTAGACGTCTATTTCTGGTTTATAAATCGTCTATTTTAGGTCTATATATCAACCTATTTTAGATCTAAAAATAAACCTATTTTAAACGTCTACTTTAGGTCTATAAATCAACCTAAGGGTCTATAAATCAACCTAATTTAGGCGTCTATTTTAGGTCTATATATCAACCTATTTTAGATCTAAAAATCAACCTATTTTAGACGTCTATTTCTGGTTTATAAATCGTCTATTTTAGGTCTATATATCAACCTATTTTAGATCTAAAAATAAACCTATTTTAAACGTCTACTTTAGGTCTATAAATCAACCTAAGGGTCTATAAATCAACCTAATTTAGGCGTCTATTTTAGGTCTATATATCAACCTATTTTAGATCTAAAAATCAACCTATTTTAGACGTCTATTTCTGGTCTATAAATCAACCTATTTTAGATCTATAAATAAACCTATTTTAAACGTCTACTTTAGGTCTATAAATCAACCTAAGGGTCTATAAATCAACCTAATTTAGGCGTCTATTTTAGGTCTATATATCAACCTATTTTAGATCTAAAAATCAACCTATTTTAGACGTCTATTTCTGGTCTATAAATCAACCTATTTTAGATCTATTTTAAACGTCTACTTTAGGTCTATAAATCAACCTAATTTAGGCGTCTATTTTAGGTCTATATATCAACCTATTTTAGATCTAAAAATCAACCTATTTTAGACGTCTATTTCTGGTTTATAAATCGTCTATTTTAGGTCTATATATCAACCTATTTTAGATCTAAAAATAAACCTATTTTAAACGTCTACTTTAGGTCTATAAATCAACCTAAGGGTCTATAAATCAACCTAATTTAGGCGTCTATTTTAGGTCTATATATCAACCTATTTTAAATCTAAAAATCAACCTATTTTAGACGTCTATTTCTGGTTTATAAATCGTCTATTTTAGGTCTATATATCAACCTATTTTAGATCTAAAAATAAACCTATTTTAAACGTCTACTTTAGGTCTATAAATCAACCTAAGGGTCTATAAATCAACCTAATTTAGGCGTCTATTTTAGGTCTATATATCAACCTATTTTAGATCTAAAAATCAACCTATTTTAGACGTCTATTTCTGGTCTATAAATCAACCTATTTTAGATCTATAAATAAACCTATTTTAAACGTCTACTTTAGGTCTATAAATCAACCTAAGGGTCTATAAATCAACCTAATTTAGGCGTCTATTTTAGGTCTATATATCAACCTATTTTAGATCTAAAAATCAACCTATTTTAGACGTCTATTTCTGGTCTATAAATCAACCTATTTTAGATCTATTTTAAACGTCTACTTTAGGTCTATAAATCAACCTAAGGGTCTATAAATCAACCTAATTTAGGCGTCTATATTACGTCTATATATCAACCTATTTTAGATCTAAAAATCAACCTATTTTAGACGTCTATTTCTGGTCTATTTTAGATCTATAAATAAACCTATTTTAAACGTCTACTTTAGGGTCTATAAATCAACCTAAGGGTCTATAAATCAACCTAATTTAGGCGTCTATTTTAGGTCTATATATCAACCTATTTTAGATCTAAAAATCATCCTATTTTAGACGTCTATTTCTGGTCTATAAATCAACCTATTTTAGATCTATAAATAAACCTATTTTAAACGTCTACGTTAGGTCTATAAATCAACCTAAGGGTCTATAAATCAACCTAATATAGGCGTCTATTTTAGGTCTATATATCAACCTATTTTAAATCTAAAAAATCAACCTATTTTAGACATCTATTTCTGGTCTATAAATCAACCTATTTTAGATCTATAAATAAACCTATTTTAAACGTCTACTATAGGTCTATAAATCAACCTAAGGGTCTATAAATCAACCTAATTTAGGTGTCTATTTTAGGTCTATATATCAACCTATTATAGATCTAAAAATCAACCTATTTTAGACGTCTATTTTAGATCTATAAATCAACCTATTTTAGATCTATTTTAAACGTCTACTTTAGGTCTATAAATCAACCTAAGGGTCTATAAATCAACCTAATTTAGGCGTCTATTTTAGGTCTATATATCAACCTATTTTAGATCTAAAAATCAACCTATTTTAGACGTCTATTTCTGGTCTATAAATCAACCTATTTTAGATCTATAAATAAACCTATTTTAAACGTCTACGTTAGGTCTATAAATCAACCTAAGGGTCTATAAATCAACCTAATCTAGGTGTCTATTTTAGGTCTATATATCAACCTAATTTAGATCTAAAAAATCAACCTATTTTAGACGTCTATTTCTGGTCTATAAATCAACCTATTTTAGATCTATAAATAAACCTATTTTAAACGTCTACTTTAGGTCTATAAATCAACCTAAGGGTCTATAAATCAACCTAATTTAGGTGTCTATTTTAGGTCTATATATCAACCTATTTTAGATCTAACAATCAACCTATTTTAGACGTCTATTTCTGGTCTATTTTAGATCTATAAATAAACCTATTTTAAACGTCTAGTAAATTGAGCCAAGATCAAGATTTTGCAAATTAATAAGGGTTGGGAAACTTTGTTGAATGACCCTACCTCGACAGTTTAGTTTTGACTATTTTAGGTCTATAAATCAACTTATTTTAGGTCTATAAATCAACCTATTTTAGATCTATAAATAAACCTATTTTAAACGTCTACTTTAGGTCTATAAATCAACCTAAGGGTCTATAAATCAACCTAATTACGCGTCTATTTTAGGTCTATATATCAACCTATTTTAGATCTAAAAATCAACCTATTTTAAACGTCTACTTTAGGTCTATAAATCAACCTAAGGGTCTATAAATCAACCTAATTTAGGCATGTATTTTAGGTCTATATATCAACCTATTTTAGATCTAAAAATCAACCTATTTTAGACGTCTATTTCTGGTCTATAAATCGTCTATTTTAGGTCTATATATCAACCTATTTTAGATCTAAAAATCAACCTATTTTAGACGTCTATTTCTGGTCTATTTGAGATCGATAATTAAACCTATTTTAAACGTCTACTTTAGGTCTATAAATCAACCTAAGGGTCTATAAATCAACCTAACTTAGGCGTCTATTTTAGGTCTATATATCAACCTATTTTAGATCTAAAAATCAACCTATTTTAGACGTCTATTTCTGGTCTATAAATCAACCTATTTTAGATCTATTTTAAACGTCTACTTTAGGTCTATAAATCAACCTAAGGGTCTATAGATCAACCTAATTTAGGCGTTTATTTTAGGTCTATATATCAACCTATTTTAGATCTAAAAATCAACCTATTTTAGACGTCTATTTCTGGTCTATAAATCAACCTATTTTAGATCTATAAATAAACCTATTTTAAACGTCTACGTTAGGTCTATAAATCAACCTAAGGGTCTATAAATCAACCTAATCTAGGCGTCTATTTTAGGTCTATATATCAACCTATTTTAGATCTAAAAAATCAACCTATTTTAGACGTCTATTTCTGGTCTATAAATCGTCTATTTTAGGTCTATATATCAACCTATTTTAGATTTAAAAATAAACCTATTTTAGACGTCTATTTCTGGTCTATTTGAGATCTATAATTAAACCTATTTTAAACGTCTACTTTAGGTCTATAAATCAACCTAAGGGTCTATAAATCAACCTAACTTAGGCGTCTATTTTAGGTCTATATATCAACCTATTTTAGATCTAAAAATCAACCTATTTTAGACGTCTATTTCTGGTCTATAAATCGTCTATTTTAGGTCTATATATCAACCTATTTTAGATCTAAAAATCAACCTATTTTAAACGTCTACTTTAGGTCTATAAATCAACCTAAGGGTCTATAAATCAACCTAATTTAGGCATGTATTTTAGGTCTATATATCAACCTATTTTAGATCTAAAAATCAACCTATTTTAGACGTCTATTTCTGGTCTATAAGTCGTCTATTTTAGGTCTATATATCAACCTATTTTAGATCTAAAAATCAACCTATTTTAGACGTCTATTTCTGGTCTATTTGAGATCTATAATTAAACCTATTTTAAACGTCTACTTTAGGTCTATAAATCAACCTAAGGGTCTATAAATCAACCTAACTTAGGTGTCTATTTTAGGTCTATATATCAACCTATTTTAGATCTAAAAATCAACCTATTTTAGACGTCTATTTCTGGTCTATAAATCAACCTATTTTAGATCTATTTTAAACGTCTACTTTAGGTCTATAAATCAACCTAAGGGTCTATAAATCAACCTAATTTAGGCGTCTATTTTAGGTCTATATATCAACCTATTTTAGATCTAAAAATCAACCTATTTTAGACGTCTATTTCTGGTCTATAAATCAACCTATTTTAGATCTATAAATAAACCTATTTTAAACGTCTACGTTAGGTCTATAAATCAACCTAAGGGTCTATAAATCAACCTAATCTAGGCGTCTATTTTAGGTCTATATATCAACCTATTTTAGATCTAAAAAATCAACCTATTTTAGACGTCTATTTCTGGTCTATAAATCGTCTATTTTAGGTCTATATATCAACCTATTTTAGATCTAAAAATAAACCTATTTTAGACGTCTATTTCTGGTCTATTTGAGATCTATAATTAAACCTATTTTAAACGTCTACTTTAGGTCTATAAATCAACCTAAGGGTCTATAAATCAACCTAATTTAGGCGTCTATTTTAGGTCTATATATCAACCTATTTTAGATCTAAAAATCAACCTATTTTAGACGTCTATTTCTGGTCTATTTTAGATCTATAAATAAACCTATTTTCAACGTCTACTTTAGGGTCTATAAATCAACCTAAGGGTCTATAAATCAACCTAATTTAGGCGTCTATTTTAGGTCTATATATCAACCTATTTTAGATCTAAAAGTCAACCTATTTTAGACGTCTATTTCTGGTCTATAAATCAACCTATTTTAGATCTATAAATAAACCTATTTTAAACGTCTACGTTAGGTCTATAAATCAACCTAAGGGTCTATAAATCAACCTAATATAGGCGTCTATTTTAGGTCTATATCAACCTATTTTAAATCTATAAAATCAACCTATTTTAGACGTCTATTTCTGGTCTATAAATCAACCTAAGGGTCTATAAATCAACCTAATTTAGGTGTCTATTTTAGGTCTATATATCAACCTATTATAGATCTAAAAATCAACCTATTTTAGACGTCTATTTCTGGTCTATTTTAGATCTATAATTAAACCTATTTTAAAAGTCTACTTTAGGTCTATAAATCAACCTAAGGGTCTATAAATCAACCTAATTTAGGCGTCTATTTTAGGTCTATATATCAACCTATTTTAGATCTAAAAATCAACCTATTTTAGACGTCTATTTCTGGTCTATAAATCAACCTATTTTAGGTCTATATATCAACCTATTTTAGATCTAAAAATCAACCTATTTCAGACGTCTATTTCTGGTCTATTTTAGATCTATAATTAAACCTATTTTAAACGTCTACTTTAGGTCTATAAATCAACCTAAGGGTCTTTAAATCAACCTAATTTAGGCGTCTATTTTAGGTCTATATATCAACCTATTTTAGATCTAAAAATCAACCTATTTTAGACGTCTATTTCTGGTCTATTAATCAACCTATTTTAGATCTATAAATAAACCTATTTTAAACGTCTACGTTAGGTCTATAAATCAACCCAAGGGTCTATAAATCAACCTAATCTAGGGGTCTATTTTAGGTCTATATATCAACCTATTTTAGACGTCTATTTCTGGTCTATTTGAGATCTATAATTAAACCTATTTTAAACGTCTACTTTAGGTCTATAAATCAACCTAAGGGTCTATAAATCAACCTAATTTAGGCGTCTATTTTAGGTCTATATATCAACCTATTTTAGATCTAAAAATCAACCTATTTTAGACGTCTATTTCTGGTCTATTTTAGATCTATAAATAAACCTATTTTAAACGTCTACTTTAGGTCTATAAATCAACCTAAGGGTCTATAAATCAACCTAATTTAGGCGTCTATTTTAGGTCTATATATCAACCTATTTTAGATCTAAAAATCAACCTATTTTAGACGTCTATTTCTGGTCTATAAATCGTCTATTTTAGGTCTATATATCAACCTATTTTAGATCTAAAAATAAACCTATTTTAAACGTCTACTTTAGGTCTATAAATCAACCTAATGGTCTATAAATCAACCTAATTTAGGCGTCTATTTTAGGTCTATATATCAACCTATTTTAGATCTAAAAATCAACCTATTTTAGACGTCTATTTCTGGTCTATAAATCAACCTATTTTAGATCCATAAATAAACCTATTTTAAACGTCTACGTTAGGTCTATAAATCAACCTAAGGGTCTATAAATAAACCTAATCTAGGGGTCTATTTTAGGTCTATATATCAACCTATTTTAGACGTCTATTTCTGGTCTATAAATCAACCTATTTTAGATCTATAAATAAACCTATTTTAAACGTCTACTTTAGGTCTATAAATCAACCTAAGGGTCTATAAATCAACCTAATTTAGGTGTCTATTTTAGGTCTATATATCAACCTATTTTAGATCTAAAAATCAACCTATTTTAGACGTCTATTTCTGGTCTATTTTAGATCTATAAATAAACCTATTTTAAACGTCTAGTAAATTGAGCCAAGATCAAGATTTTGCAAATTAATAAGGGTTGGGAAACTTTGTTGAATGACCCTACCTCGACAGTTTAGTTTTGACTATTTTAGGTCTATAAATCAACTTATTTTAGGTCTATAAATCAACCTATTTTAGATCTATAAATAAACCTATTTTAAACGTCTACTTTAGGTCTATAAATCAACCTAAGGGTCTATAAATCAACCTAATTTAGGCGTCTATTTTAGGTCTATAAATCAACCTATTTTAGATCTAAAAATCAACCTATTTTAAACGTCTACTTTAGGTCTATAAATCAACCTAAGGGTCTATAAATCAACCTAATTTAGGCGTCTATTTTAGGTCTATATATCAACCTATTTTAGATCTAAAAATCAACCTATTTTAGACGTCTATTTCTGGTCTATAAATCAACCTATTTTAGATCTATAAATAAACCTATTTTAAACGTCTACGTTAGGTCTATAAATCAACCTAAGGGTCTATAAATCAACCTAATCTAGGCGTCTATTTTAGGTCTATATATCAACCTATTTTAGATCTAAAAAATCAACCTATTTTAGACGTCTATTTCTGGTCTATAAATCAACCTATTTTAGATCTATTTTAAACGTCTACTTTAGGTCTATAAATCAACCTAAGGGTCTATAAATCAACCTAATTTAGGCGTCTATTTTAGGTCTATATATCAACCTATTTTAGATCTAAAAATCAACCTTTTTTAGACGTCTATTTCTGGTCTATAAATCAACCTATTTTAGATCTATAAATAAACCTATTTTAAACGTCTACTTTAGGTCTATAAATCAACCTAAGGGTTTATAAATCAACCTAATTTAGGTGTCTATTTTAGGTCTATATATCAACCTATTTTAGATCTAACAATCAACCTATTTTAGACGTCTATTTCTGGTCTATTTTAGATCTATAAATAAACCTATTTTAAACGTCTAGTAAATTGAGCCAAGATCAAGATTTTGCAAATTAATAAGGGTTGGGAAACTTTGTTGAATGACCCTACCTCGACAGTTTAGTTTTGACTATTTTAGGTCTATAAATCAACTTATTTTAGGTCTATAAATCAACCTATTTTAGATCTATAAATAAACCTATTTTAAACGTCTACTTTAGGTCTATAAATCAACCTAAGGGTCTATAAATCAACCTAATTACGCGTCTATTTTAGGTCTATATATCAACCTATTTTAGATCTAAAAATCAACCTATTTTAGACGTCTATTTCTGGTCTATAAATCGTCTATTTTAGGTCTATATATCAACCTTTTTTAGATCTAAAAATAAACCTATTTTAAACGTCTACTTTAGGTCTATAAATCAACCTAAGGGTCTATAAATCAACATAATTTAGGCGTCTATTTTAGGTCTGTATATCAAACTATTTTAGACGTCTATTTCTGGTCTATAAATCGTCTATTTTAGGTCTATATCAACCTATTTTAGATCTAAAAATCAACCTATTTTAGACGTCTATTTCTGGTCTATTTGAGATCTATAATTAAACCTATTTTAAACGTCTACTTTAGGTCTATAAATAAACCTAAGTGTCTATAAATCAACCTAATTTAGGCGTCTATTTTAGGTCTATATATCAACCTATTTTAGATCTAAAAATCAACCTATTTTAGACGTCTATTTCTGGTCTATAAATCAACCTATTTTAGATCTATTTTAAACGTCTACTTTAGGTCTATAAATCAACCTAAGGGTCTATAAATCAACCTAATTTAGGCGTCTATTTTAGGTCTATATATCAACCTATTTTAGATCTAAAAATCAACCTATTTTAGACGTCTATTTCTGGTCTATTTTAGATCTATAAATAAACCTATTTTAAACGTCTACTTTAGGTCTATAAATCAACCTAAGGGTCTATAAATCAACCTAATTTAGGCGTCTATTTTAGGTCTATATATCAACCTATTTTAGATCTAAAAATCAACCTATTTTAGACGTCTATTTCTGGTCTATAAATCGTCTATTTTAGGTCTATATATCAACCTATTTTAGATCTAAAAATAAACCTATTTTAAACGTCTACTTTAGGTCTATAAATCAACCTAAGGGTCTATAAATCAACATAATTTAGGCGTCTATTTTAGGTCTGTATATCAAACTATTTTAGACGTCTATTTCTGGTCTATAAATCGTCTATTTTAGGTCTATATCAACCTATTTTAGATCTAAAAATCAACCTATTTTAGACGTCTATTTCTGGTCTATTTGAGATCTATAATTAAACCTATTTTAAACGTCTACTTTAGGTCTATAAATAAACCTAAGTGTCTATAAATCAACCTAATTTAGGCGTCTATTTTAGGTCTATATATCAACCTATTTTAGATCTAAAAATCAACCTATTTTAGACGTCTATTTCTGGTCTATAAATCAACCTATTTTAGATCTATTTTAAACGTCTACTTTAGGTCTATAAATCAACCTAAGGGTCTATAAATCAACCTAATTTAGGCGTCTATTTTAGGTCTATATCCATCCATCCATCCATTTTCCGTACCGCTTAGTCCCCACGGGGGTCGCGGGCGTGCTGGAGCCTATCCCAACCGTCATCGGGCAGTAGGCAGGGGACACCCTGAACTGGTTGCCAGCCAATCGCAGGGCACACAGAGACAAACAACCATACGCACTCACACTCACACCTAGGGACAATTTGGAGTGCTCAATCGGCCTAACAAGCATGTTTTTGGGATGTGGGAGGAAACCGGAGTGCCCGGAGAAAACCCACGCGGGCCCGGGGAGAACATGCAAACTCCACACAGGGAGGGCCGGAGGTGGAACCGAACCTGCACCCTCCTAACTGTGAGGCGGACGTGCTACCCAGTGCGCCACCGAGCCGCCTTTTAGGTCTATATATCAACCTATTTTAGATCTAGAAATCAACCTATTTTAGACGTCTATTTCTGGTCTATTTTAGATCTATAAATAAACCTATTTTAAACGTCTACTTTAGGTCTATAAATCAACCTAAGGGTCTATAAATCAACCTAATTCAGGCGTCTATTTTAGGTCTACATATCAACCTATTTTAGATCTAAAAATCAACCTATTTTAGACGTCTATTTCTGGTCTATAAATCGTCTATTTTAGGTCTATATATCAACCTATTTTAGATCTAAAAATAAACCTATTTTAAACGTCTACTTTAGGTCTATAAATCAACCTAATGGTCTATAAATCAACCTAATTTAGGCGTCTATTTTAGGTCTATATATCAACCTATTTTAGATCTAAAAATAAACCTATTTTAGATCTATAAATAAACCTATTTTAAACGTCTACGTTAGGTCTATAAATCAACCTAAGGGTCTATAAATCAACCTAATCTAGGGGTCTATTTTAGGTCTATATATCAACCTATTTTAGATCTAAAAAAACAACCTATTTTAGACGTCTATTTCTGGTCTATAAATCGTCTATTTTAGGTCTATATATCAACCTATTTTAGATCTAAAAATAAACCTATTTTAGACGTCTATTTCTGGTCTATTTGAGATCTATAATTAAACCTATTTTAAACGTCTACTTTAGGTCTATAAATCAACCTAAGGGTCTATAAATCAACCTAATTTAGGCGTCTATTTTAGGTCTATATATCAACCTATTTTAGATCTAAAAATCAACCTGTTTTAGACGTCTATTTCTGGTCTATAAATCAACCTAATTTAGGCGTCTATTTTAGGTCTATATATCAACCTATTTTAGATCTAAAAATCAACCTATTTTAGACGTCTATTTCTGGTTTATAAATCGTCTATTTTAGGTCTATATATCAACCTATTTTAGATCTAAAAATAAACCTATTTTAAACGTCTACTTTAGGTCTATAAATCAACCTAAGGGTCTATAATTCAACCTAATTTAGGCGTCTATTTTAGGTCTATATATCAACCTATTTTAGATCTAAAAATCAACCTATTTTAGATGTCTATTTCTGGTCTATAAATCGTCTATTTTAGGTCTATATATCAACCTATTTTAGATCTAAAAATAAACCTATTTTAAACGTCTACTTTAGGTCTATAAATCAACCTAAGGGTCTATAAATCAACCTAATTTAGGCGTCTATTTTAGGTCTATATATCAACCTATTTTAGATCTAAAAATCAACCTATTTTAGACGTCTATTTCTGGTCTATAAATCGTCTATTTTAGGTCTATATATCAACCTATTTTAGATCTAAAAATCAACCTATTTTAGACGTCTATTTCTGGTCTATTTGAGATCTATAATTAAACCTATTTTAAACGTCTACTTTAGGTCTATAAATCAACCTAAGGGTCTATAAATCAACCTAATTTAGGCGTCTATTTTAGGTCTATATATCAACCTATTTTAGATCTAAAAATCAACCTATTTTAGACGTCTATTTCTGGTCTATTTTAGATCTATAAATAAACCTATTTTAAACGTCTACTTTAGGTCTATAAATCAACCTAAGGGTCTATAAATCAACCTAATTTAGGCGTCTATTTTAGGTCTATATATCAACCTATTTTAGATCTAAAAATCAACCTATTTTAGACGTCTGTTTCTGGTCTATAAATCGTCTATTTTAGGTCTATATATCAACCTATTTTAGATCTAAAAATAAACCTATTTTAAACGTCTACTTTAGGTCTATAAATCAACCTAATGGTCTATAAATCAACCTAATTTAGGCGTCTATTTTAGGTCTATATATCAACCTATTTTAGATCTAAAAATCAACCTATTTTAGACGTCTATTTCTGGTCTATAAATCAACCTATTTTAGATCAATAAATAAACCTATTTTAAACGTCTACGTTAGGTCTATAAATCAACCTAAGGGTCTATAAATCAACCTAATCTAGGGGTCTATTTTAGGTCTATATATCAACCTATTTTAGATCTAAAAAATCAACCTATTTTAGATCTATAAATAAACCTATTTTAAACGTCTACTTTAGGTCTATAAATCAACCTAAGGGTCTATAAATCAACCTAATTTAGGTGTCTATTTTAGGTCTATATATCAACCTATTTTAGATCTAAAAATCAACCTATTTTAGACGTCTATTTCTGGTCTATTTTAGATCTATAAATAAACCTATTTTAAACGTCTAGTAAATTGAGCCAAGATCAAGATTTTGCAAATTAATAAGGGTTGGGAAACTTTGTTGAATGACCCTACCTCGACAGTTTAGTTTTGACTATTTTAGGTCTATAAATCAACTTATTTTAGGTCTATAAATCAACCTATTTTAGATCTATAAATAAACCTATTTTAAACGTCTACTTTAGGTCTATAAATCAACCTAAGGGTCTATAAATCAACCTAATTTAGGCGTCTATTTTAGGTCTATATATCAACCTTTTTTAGATCTAAAAATCAACCTATTTTAGACGTCTATTTCTGGTCTATAAATCAACCTATTTTAGATCTATTTTAAACGTCTACTTTAGGTCTATAAATCAACCTAATTTAGGCGTCTATTTTAGGTCTATATATCAACCTATTTTAGATCTAAAAATCAACCTATTTTAGACGTCTATTTCTGGTTTATAAATCGTCTATTTTAGGTCTATATATCAACCTATTTTAGATCTAAAAATGAACCTATTTTAAACGTCTACTTTAGGTCTATAAATCAACCTAACGGTCTATAATTCAACCTAATTTAGGCGTCTGTTTTAGGTCTATATATCAACCTATTTTAGATGTCTATTTCTGGTCTATAAATTGTCTATTTTAGGTCTATATATCAACCTATTTTAGATCTAAAAATAAACCTATTTTAAACGTCTACTTTAGGTCTATAAATCAACCTAAGGGTCTATAAATCAACCTAATTTAAGCGTCTATTTTAGGTCTATATATCAACCTATTTTAGATCTAAAAATCAACCTATTTTAGACGTCTATTTCTGGTCTATAAATCGTCTATTTTAGGTCTATATATCAACCTATTTTAGATCTAAAAATCAACCTATTTTAGACGTCTATTTCTGGTCTATTTGAGGTCTATAATTAAACCTATTTTAAACGTCTACTTTAGGTCTATAAATCAACCTAAGGGTCTATAAATCAACCTAATTTAGGCGTCTATTTTAGGTCTATATATCAACCTATTTTAGATCTAAAAATCAACCTATTTTAGACGTCTATTTCTGGTCTATTTTAGATCTATAAATAAACCTATTTTAAACGTCTACTTTAGGTCTATAAATCAACCTAAGGGTCTATAAATCAACCTAATTTAGGCGTCTATTTTAGGTCTATATATCAACTTATTTTAGATCTAAAAATCAACCTATTTTAGACGTCTGTTTCTGGTCTATAAATCGTCTATTTTAGGTCTATATATCAACCTATTTTAGATCTAAAAATAAACCTATTTTAAACGTCTACTTTAGGTCTATAAATCAACCTAATGGTCTATAAATCAACCTAATTTAGGCGTCTATTTTAGGTCTATATATCAACCTATTTTAGATCTAAAAATCAACCTATTTTAGACGTCTATTTCTGGTCTATAAATCAACCTATTTTAGATCCATAAATAAACCTATTTTAAACGTCTACGTTAGGTCTATAAATCAACCTAAGGGTCTATAAATCAACCTAATCTAGGTGTCTATTTTAGGTCTATATATCAACCTATTTTAGATCTAAAAAATCAACCTATTTTAGACGTCTATTTCTGGTCTATAAATCAACCTATTTTAGATCTATAAATAAACCTATTTTAAACGTCTACTTTAGGTCTATAAATCAACCTAAGGGTCTATAAATCAACCTAATTTAGGTGTCTATTTTAGGTCTATATATCAACCTATTTTAGATCTAAAAATCAACCTATTTTAGACGTCTATTTCTGGTCTATTTTAGATCTATAAATAAACCTATTTTAAACGTCTAGTAAATTGAGCCAAGATCAAGATTTTGCAAATTAATAAGGGTTGGGAAACTTTGTTGAATGACCCTACCTCGACAGTTTAGTTTTGACTATTTTAGGTCTATAAATCAACTTATTTTAGGTCTATAAATCAACCTATTTTAGATCTATAAATAAACCTATTTTAAACGTCTACTTTAGGTCTATAAATCAACCTAAGGGTCTATAAATCAACCTAATTTAGGCGTCTATTTTAGGTCTATATATCAACCTATTCTAGATCTAAAAATCAACCTATTTTAGACGTCTATTTCTGGTCTATAAATCAACCTATTTTAGATCTATAAATAAACCTATTTTAAACGTCTACGTTAGGTCTATAAATCAACCTAAGGGTCTATAAATCAACCTAATCTAGGCGTCTATTTTAGGTCTATATATCAACCTATTTTAGATCTAAAAAATCAACCTATTTTAGACGTCTATTTCTGGTCTATAAATCAACCTATTTTAGATCTATTTTAAACGTCTACTTTAGGTCTATAAATCAACCTAAGGGTCTATAAATCAACCTAATTTAGGCGTCTATTTTAGGTCTATATATCAACCTATTTTAGATCTAAAAATCAACCTATTTTAGACGTCCATTTCTGGTCTATAAATCAACCTATTTTAGATCTATAAATAAACCTATTTTAAACGTCTACGTTAGGTCTATAAATCAACCTAAGGGTCTATAAATCAACCTAATCTAGGCGTCTATTTTAGGTCTATATATCAACCTATTTTAGATCTAAAAAATCAACCTATTTTAGACGTCTATTTCTGGTCTATAAATCAACCTATTTTAGATCTATAAATAAACCTATTTTAAACGTCTACTTTAGGTCTATAAATCAACCTAAGGGTCTATAAATCAACCTAATTTAGGTGTCTATTTTAGGTCTATATATCAACCTATTTTAGATCTAACAATCAACCTATTTTAGACGTCTATTTCTGGTCTATTTTAGATCTATAAATAAACCTATTTTAAACGTCTAGTAAATTGAGCCAAGATCAAGATTTTGCAAATTAATAAGGGTTGGGAAACTTTGTTGAATGACCCTACCTCGACAGTTTAGTTTTGACTATTTTAGGTCTATAAATCAACTTATTTTAGGTCTATAAATCAACCTATTTTAGATCTATAAATAAACCTATTTTAAACGTCTACTTTAGGTCTATAAATCAACCTAAGGGTCTATAAATCAAACTAATTTAGGCGTCTATTTTAGGTCTATATATCAACCTATTTTAGATCTAAAAATCAACCTATTTTAAACGTCTACTTTAGGTCTATAAATCAACCTAAGGGTCTATAAATCAACCTAATTTAGGCGTCTATTTTAGGTCTATATATCAACCTATTTTAGATCTAAAAATCAACCTATTTTAGACGTCTATTTCTGGTCTATAAATCAACCTATTTTAGATCTATAAATAAACCTATTTTAAACGTCTACGTTAGGTCTATAAATCAACCTAAGGGTCTATAAATCAACCTAATCTAGGCGTCTATTTTAGGTCTATATATCAACCTATTTTAGATCTAAAAAATCAACCTATTTTAAACGTCTACTTTAGGTCTATAAATCAACCTAAGGGTCTATAAATCAACATAATTTAGGCGTCTATTTTAGGTCTGTATATCAAACTATTTTAGACGTCTATTTCTGGTCTTTAAATCGTCTATTTTAGGTCTATATCAACCTATTTTAGATCTAAAAATCAACCTATTTTAGACGTCTATTTCTGGTCTATTTGAGATCTATAATTAAACCTATTTTAAACGTCTACTTTAGGTCTATAAATCAACCTAAGGGTCTATAAATCAACCTAATTTAGGCGTCTATTTTAGGTCTATATATCAACCTATTTTAGATCTAAAAATCAACCTATTTTAGACGTCTATTTCTGGTCTATAAATAAACCTATTTTAGATCTATAAATAAACCTATTTTAAACGTCTACGTTAGGTCTATAAATCAACCTAATCTAGGCGTCTATTTTAGGTCTATATATCAACCTATTTTAGATCTAAAAAATCAACCTATTTTAGACGTCTATTTCTTGTCTATAAATCAACCTATTTTAGATCTATAAATAAACCTATTTTGAACGTCTACTTTAGGTCTATAAATCAACCTAAGGGTCTATAAATCAACCTAATTTAGGTGTCTATTTTAGGTCTATATATCAACCTATTTTAGATCTAAAAATCAATCTATTCTAGACGTCTATTTTTGGTTTAAAAATCAACCTTTTTTAGACATCTATTTTTGGTTTAAAAATCAACCTATTTTAGACGTCTATTTTTGGTTTAAAAATCAACCTATTTTAGACGTCTATTTTTGGTTTAAAAATCAACCTATTTTAGACGTCTGTTTTTGGTTTAAAAATCAACCTTTTTTAGACGTCTATTTCTTGTCTATAAATCAACCTATTTTAGATCTATTTTAAACGTCTACTTTAGGTCTATAAATCAACCTAAGGGTCTATAAATCAACCTAATTTAGGCATCTATTTTAGGTCTATATATCAACCTATTTTAGATCTAAAAATCAACCTATTTTAGACGTCTGTTTCTGGTCTATAAATCAACCTATTTTAGATCTATTTTAAACGTCTACTTTAGGTCTATAAATCAACCTGAGGGTCTATAAATCAACCTAATTTAGGTGTCTATTTTAGGTCTATATATCAACCTATTTTAGATCTAAAAATCAATCTATTCTAGACGTCTATTTCTGGTTTAAAAATTAACCTTTTTTAGACGTCTATTTTTGGTTTAAAAATGAACCTTTTTTAGACTTCTATTTTTGGTCTAAAAACCAACCTATTTTAGACGTCTATTTTTGGTTTAAAAATCAACCTATTTTAGACGTCTATTTTTGGTTTAAAAATCAACCTATTTTAGACGTCTATTTTTGGTTTAAAAATCAACCTATTTTAGACGTCTATTTTTTGTTTAAAAATCAACCTTTTTTAGACGTCTATTTATGGTCTATAAATCAACCTATTTTAGATCTATTTTAAACGTCTACTTTAGGTCTATAAATCAACCTAAGGGTCTATAAATCAACCTAATTTAGGCGTCTATTTTAGGTCTATATATCAACCTATTTTAGATCTAAAAATCAACCTATTTTAGACGTCTATTTCTGGTCTATAAATCGTCTATTTTAGGTCTATATATCAACCTATTTTAGATCTAAAAATCAACCTATTTTAAACGTCTACTTTAGGTCTATAAATCAACCTAAGGGTCTATAAATCAACCTAATTTAGGCATGTATTTTAGGTCTATATATCAACCTATTTTAGACGTCTATTTCTGGTCTATAAATCGTCTATTTTAGGTCTATATATCAACCTATTTTAGATCTAAAAATCAACCTATTTTAGACGTCTATTTCTGGTCTATTTGAGATCTATAATTAAACCTATTTTAAACGTCTACTTTAGGTCTATAAATCAACCTAAGGGTCTATAAATCAACCTAACTTAGGCGTCTATTTTAGGTCTATATATCAACCTATTTTAGATCTAAAAATCAACCTATTTTAGACGTCTATTTCTGGTCTATAAATCAACCTATTTTAGATCTATTTTAAACGTCTACTTTAGGTCTATAAATCAACCTAAGGGTCTATAAATCAACCTAATTTAGGCGTCTATTTTAGGTCTATATATCAACCTATTTTAGATCTAAAAATCAACCTATTTTAGACGTCTATTTCTGGTCTATAAATCAACCTATTTTAGATCTATAAATAAACCTATTTTAAACGTCTACGTTAGGTCTATAAATCAACCTAAGGGTCTATAAATCAACCTAATCTAGGCGTCTATTTTAGGTCTATATATCAACCTATTTTAGATCTAAAAAATCAACCTATTTTAGACGTCTATTTCTGGTCTATAAATCGTCTATTTTAGGTCTATATATCAACCTATTTTAGATCTAAAAATAAACCTATTTTAGACGTCTATTTGAGATCTATAATTAAACCTATTTTAAACGTCTACTTTAGGTCTATAAATCAACCTAAGGGTCTATAAATCAACCTAATTTAGGCGTCTATTTTAGGTCTATATATCAACCTATTTTAGATCTAAAAATCAACCTATTTTAGACGTCTATTTCTGGTCTATAAATCAACCTATTTTAGATCTATTTTAAACGTCTACTTTAGGTCTATAAATCAACCTAATTTAGGCGTCTATTTTAGGTCTATATATCAACCTATTTTAGATCTAAAAATCAACCTATTTTAGACGTCTATTTCTGGTTTATAAATCGTCTATTTTAGGTCTATATATCAACCTATTTTAGATCTAAAAATAAACCTATTTTAAACGTCTACTTTAGGTCTATAAATCAACCTAAGGGTCTATAATTCAACCTAATTTAGGCGTCTATTTTAGGTCTATATATCAACCTATTTTAGATCTAAAAATCAACCTATTTTAGATGTCTATTTCTGGTCTATAAATCGTCTATTTTAGGTCTATATATCAACCTATTTTAGATCTAAAAATAAACCTATTTTAAACGTCTACTTTAGGTCTATAAATCAACCTAAGGGTCTATAAATCAACCTAATTTAGGCGTCTATTTTAGGTCTATATATCAACCTATTTTAGATCTAAAAATCAACCTATTTTAGACGTCTATTTCTGGTCTATAAATCGTCTATTTTAGGTCTATATATCAACCTATTTTAGATCTAAAAATCAACCTATTTTAGACGTCTATTTCTGGTCTATTTGAGATCTATAATTAAACCTATTTTAAACGTCTACTTTAGGTCTATAAATCAACCTAAGGGTCTATAAATCAACCTAATTTAGGCGTCTATTTTAGGTCTATATATCAACCTATTTTAGATCTAAAAATCAACCTATTTTAGACGTCTATTTCTGGTCTATTTTAGATCTATAAATAAACCTATTTTAAACGTCTACTTTAGGTCTATAAATCAACCTAAGGGTCTATAAATCAACCTAATTTAGGCGTCTATTTTAGGTCTATATATCAACCTATTTTAGATCTAAAAATCAACCTATTTTAGACGTCTATTTCTGGTCTATAAATCGTCTATTTTAGGTCTATATATCAACCTATTTTAGATCTAAAAATAAACCTATTTTAAACGTCTACTTTAGGTCTATAAATCAACCTAATGGTCTATAAATCAACCTAATTTAGGCGTCTATTTTAGGTCTATATATCAACCTATTTTAGATCTAAAAATAAACCTATTTTAGATCTATAAATAAACCTATTTTAAACGTCTACGTTAGGTCTATAAATCAACCTAAGGGTCTATAAATCAACCTAATCTAGGGGTCTATTTTAGGTCTATATATCAACCTATTTTAGATCTAAAAAAACAACCTATTTTAGACGTCTATTTCTGGTCTATAAATCGTCTATTTTAGGTCTATATATCAACCTATTTTAGATCTAAAAATAAACCTATTTTAGACGTCTATTTCTGGTCTATTTGAGATCTATAATTAAACCTATTTTAAACGTCTACTTTAGGTCTATAAATCAACCTAAGGGTCTATAAATCAACAATTTAGGCGTCTATTTTAGGTCTATATATCAACCTATTTTAGATCTAAAAATCAACCTATTTTAGACGTCTATTTCTGGTCTATAAATCAACCTATTTTAGATCTATTTTAAACGTCTACTTTAGGTCTATAAATCAACCTAATTTAGGCGTCTATTTTAGGTCTATATATCAACCTATTTTAGATCTAAAAATCAACCTATTTTAGACGTCTATTTCTGGTTTATAAATCGTCTATTTTAGGTCTATATATCAACCTATTTTAGATCTAAAAATAAACCTATTTTAAACGTCTACTTTAGGTCTATAAATCAACCTAAGGGTCTATAAATCAACCTAATTTAGGCGTCTATTTTAGGTCTATATATCAACCTATTTTAGATCTAAAAATCAACCTATTTTAGACGTCTATTTCTGGTTTATAAATCGTCTATTTTAGGTCTATATATCAACCTATTTTAGATCTAAAAATAAACCTATTTTAAACGTCTACTTTAGGTCTATAAATCAACCTAAGGGTCTATAAATCAACCTAATTTAGGCGTCTATTTTAGGTCTATATATCAACCTATTTTAGATCTAAAAATCAACCTATTTTAGACGTCTATTTCTGGTCTATAAATCAACCTATTTTAGATCTATAAATAAACCTTTTAAACGTCTACTTTAGGTCTATAAATCAACCTAAGGGTCTATAAATCAACCTAATTTAGGCGTCTATTTTAGGTCTATATATCAACCTATTTTAGATCTAAAAATCAACCTACTTTAGACGTCTATTTCTGGTCTATAAATCAACCTATTTTAGATCTATTTTAAACGTCTACTTTAGGTCTATAAATCAACCTAAGGGTCTATAAATCAACCTAATTTAGGCGTCTATATTACGTCTATATATCAACCTATTTTAGATCTAAAAATCAACCTATTTTAGACGTCTATTTCTGGTCTATTTTAGATCTATAAATAAACCTATTTTAAACGTCTACTTTAGGGTCTATAAATCAACCTAATTTAGGCGTCTATTTTAGGTCTATATATCAACCTATTTTAGATCTAAAAATCATCCTATTTTAGACGTCTATTTCTGGTCTATAAATCAACCTATTTTAGATCTATAAATAAACCTATTTTAAATGTCTACGTTAGGTCTATAAATCAACCTAAGGGTCTATAAATCAACCTAATATAGGCGTCTATTTTAGGTCTATATATCAACCTATTTTAAATCTAAAAAATCAACCTATTTTAGACGTCTATTTCTGGTCTATAAATCAACCTATTTTAGATCTATAAATAAACCTATTTTAAACGTCTACTATAGGTCTATAAATCAACCTAAGGGTCTATAAATCAACCTAATTTAGGTGTCTATTTTAGGTCTATATATCAACCTATTATAGATCTAAAAATCAACCTATTTTAGACGTCTATTTCTGGTCTATTTTAGATCTATAAATAAACCTATTTTAAACGTCTACTTTAGGTCTATAAATCAACCTAAGGGTCTATAAATCAACCTAATTTAGGCGTCTATTTTAGGTCTATATATCAACCTATTTTAGATCTAAAAATCAACCTATTTTAGACGTCTATTTCTGGTCTATTTTAGATCTATAAATAAACCTATTTTAAACGTCTACTTTAGGTCTATAAATCAACCTAAGGGTCTATAATTCAACCTAATTTAGGCGTCTATTTTAGGTCTATATATCAACCTATTTTAGATCTAAAAATCAACCTATTTTAGACGTCTATTTCTGGTCTATAAATCGTCTATTTTAGGTCTATATATCAACCTATTTTAGATCTAAAAATAAACCTATTTTAAACGTCTACTTTAGGTCTATAAATCAACCTAAGGGTCTATAAATCAACCTAATTTAGGCGTCTATTTTAGGTCTATATATCAACCTATTTTAGATCTAAAAATCAACCTATTTTAGACGTCTATTTCTGGTCTATAAATCGTCTATTTTAGGTCTATATATCAACCTATTTTAGATCTAAAAATCAACCTATTTTAGACGTCTATTTCTGGTCTATTTGAGATCTATAATTAAACCTATTTTAAACGTCTACTTTAGGTCTATAAATCAACCTAAGGGTCTATACATCAACCTAATTTAGGCGTCTATTTTAGGTCTATATATCAACCTATTTTAGATCTAAAAATCAACCTATTTTAGACGTCTATTTCTGGTCTATAAATCAACCTATTTTAGATCTATTTTAAACGTCTACTTTAGGTCTATAAATCAACCTAATTTAGGCGTCTATTTTAGGTCTATATATCAACCTATTTTAGATCTAAAAATCAACCTATTTTAGACGTCTATTTCTGGTTTATAAATCGTCTATTTTAGGTCTATATATCAACCTATTTTAGATCTAAAAATAAACCTATTTTAAACGTCTACTTTAGGTCTATAAATCAACCTAAGGGTCTATAATTCAACCTAATTTAGGCGTCTATTTTAGGTCTATATATCAACCTATTTTAGATCTAAAAATCAACCTATTTTAGATGTCTATTTCTGGTCTATAAATCGTCTATTTTAGGTCTATATATCAACCTATTTTAGATCTAAAAATAAACCTATTTTAAACGTCTACTTTAGGTCTATAAATCAACCTAAGGGTCTATAAATCAACCTAATTTAGGCGTCTATTTTAGGTCTATATATCAACCTATTTTAGATCTAAAAATCAACCTATTTTAGACGTCTATTTCTGGTCTATAAATCGTCTATTTTAGGTCTATATATCAACCTATTTTAGATCTAAAAATCAACCTATTTTAGACGTCTATTTCTGGTCTATTTGAGATCTATAATTAAACCTATTTTAAACGTCTACTTTAGGTCTATAAATCAACCTAAGGGTCTATAAATCAACCTAACTTAGGCGTCTATTTTAGGTCTATATATCAACCTATTTTAGATCTAAAAATCAACCTATTTTAGACGTCTATTTCTGGTCTATTTTAGATCTATAAATAAACCTATTTTAAACGTCTACTTTAGGTCTATAAATCAACCTAAGGGTCTATAAATCAACCTAATTTAGGCGTCTATTTTAGGTCTATATATCAACCTATTTTAGATCTAAAAATCAACCTATTTTAGACGTCTGTTTCTGGTCTATAAATCGTCTATTTTAGGTCTATATATCAACCTATTTTAGATCTAAAAATAAACCTATTTTAAACGTCTACTTTAGGTCTATAAATCAACCTAATGGTCTATAAATCAACCTAATTTAGGCGTCTATTTTAGGTCTATATATCAACCTATTTTAGATCTAAAAATCAACCTATTTTAGACGTCTATTTCTGGTCTATAAATCAACCTATTTTAGATCCATAAATAAACCTATTTTAAACGTCTACGTTAGGTCTATAAATCAACCTAAGGGTCTATAAATCAACCTAATCTAGGGGTCTATTTTAGGTCTATATATCAACCTATTTTAGATCTAAAAAATCAACCTATTTTAGACGTCTATTTCTGGTCTATAAATCAACCTATTTTAGATCTATAAATAAACCTATTCTAAACGTCTACTTTAGGTCTATAAATCAACCTAAGGGTCTATAAATCAACCTAATTTAGGTGTCTATTTTAGGTCTATATATCAACCTATTTTAGATCTAAAAATCAACCTATTTTAGACGTCTATTTCTGGTCTATTTTAGATCTATAAATAAACCTATTTTAAACGTCTAGTAAATTGAGCCAAGATCAAGATTTTGCAAATTAATAAGGGTTGGGAAACTTTGTTGAATGACCCTACCTCGACAGTTTAGTTTTGACTATTTTAGGTCTATAAATCAACTTATTTTAGGTCTATAAATCAACCTATTTTAGATCTATAAATGAACCTATTTTAAACGTCTACTTTAGGTCTATAAATCAACCTAAGGGTCTATAAATCAACCTAATTTAGGCGTCTATTTTAGGTCTATATATCAACCTATTTTAGATCTAAAAATCAACCTATTTTAAACGTCTACTTTAGGTCTATAAATCAACCTAAGGGTCTATAAATCAACCTAATTTAGGCGTCTATTTTAGGTCTATATATCAACCTATTCTAGATCTAAAAATCAACCTATTTTAGACGTCTATTTCTGGTCTATAAATCAACCTATTTTAGATCTATAAATAAACCTATTTTAAACGTCTACGTTAGGTCTATAAATCAACCTAAGGGTCTATAAATCAACCTAATCTAGGCGTCTATTTTAGGTCTATATATCAACCTATTTTAGATCTAAAAAATCAACCTATTTTAGACGTCTATTTCTGGTCTATAAATCAACCTATTTTAGATCTATTTTAAACGTCTACTTTAGGTCTATAAATCAACCTAAGGGTCTATAAATCAACCTAATTTAGGCGTCTATTTTAGGTCTATATATCAACCTATTTTAGATCTAAAAATCAACCTATTTTAGACGTCCATTTCTGGTCTATAAATCAACCTATTTTAGATCTATAAATAAACCTATTTTAAACGTCTATCTTAGGTCTATAAATCAACCTAAGGGTCTATAAATCAACCTAATCTAGGCGTCTATTTTAGGTCTATATATCAACCTATTTTAGATCTAAAAAATCAACCTATTTTAGACGTCTATTTCTGGTCTATAAATCAACCTATTTTAGATCTATAAATAAACCTATTTTAAACGTCTACTTTAGGTCTATAAATCAACCTAAGGGTCTATAAATCAACCTAATTTAGGTGTCTATTTTAGGTCTATATATCAACCTATTTTAGATCTAACAATCAACCTATTTTAGACGTCTATTTCTGGTCTATTTTAGATCTATAAATAAACCTATTTTAAACGTCTAGTAAATTGAGCCAAGATCAAGATTTTGCAAATTAATAAGGGTTGGGAAACTTTGTTGAATGACCCTACCTCGACAGTTTAGTTTTGACTATTTTAGGTCTATAAATCAACTTATTTTAGGTCTATAAATCAACCTATTTTAGATCTATAAATAAACCTATTTTAAACGTCTACGTTAGGTCTATAAATCAACCTAAGGGTCTATAAATCAACCTAATCTAGGGGTCTATTTTAGGTCTATATATCAACCTATTTTAGATCTAAAAATCAACCTATTTTAGACGTCTATTTCTGGTCTATAAATCGTCTATTTTAGGTCTATATATCAACCTATTTTAGATCTGAAAATCAACCTATTTTAGACGTCTATTTCTGGTATATTTGAGATCTATAATTAAACCTATTTTAAACGTCTACTTTGGGTCTATAAATCAACCTAAGGGTCTATAAATCAACCTAATTTAGGCGTCTATTTTAGGTCTATATATCAACCTATTTTAGACGTCTATTTCTGGTCTATTAGATCTATAAATAAACCTATTTTAAACGTCAACTTTAGTAAATTGAGCCAAGATCAAGATTTTGCAAATTAATAAGGGTTGGGAAACTTTGTTGAATGACCCTACCTCGACAGTTTAGTTTTGACTATTTTAGGTCTATAAATCAACTTATTTTAGGTCTATAAATCAACCTATTTTACATCTATAAATAAATATATTTTAAACGTCTACTTTAGGTCTATAAATCAACCTAAGGGTCTATAAATCAACCTAATTTAGGCGTCTATTTTAGGTCTATATATCAACCTATTTTAGATCTAAAAATCAACCTATTTTAGACGTCTATTTCTGGTCTATAAATCAACCTATTTTAGATCTATAAATAAACCTATTTTAAACGTCTACGTTAGGTCTGTAAATCAACCTAATCTAGGCGTCTATTTTAGGTCTATATATATACCTATTTTAGATCTAAAAAATCAACCTATTTTAGACGTCTATTTCTGGTCTATAAATCAACCTATTTTAGATCTATAAATAAACCTATTTTAGACGTCTATTTCTGGTCTATAAATCAACCTATTTTAGATCTATAAATAAACCTATTTTGAACGTCTACTTTAGGTCTATAAATAAACCTAAGGGTCTATAAATCAACCAAATTTAGGTGTCTATTAGGTCTATATATCAACCTATTTTAGATCTAAAAATCAATCTATTCTAGACGTCTATTTCTGGTTTAAAAATTAACCTATTTTAGACGTCTATTTTTGGTTTAAAAATCAACCTATTTTAGACGTCTATTTTTGGTTTAAAAATCAACCTTTTTTAGACGTCTATTTCTTGTCTATAAATCAACCTATTTTAGATCTATTTTAAACGTCTACTTTAGGTCTATAAATCAACCTAAGGGTCTATAAATCAACCTAATTTAGGCGTCTATTTTAGGTCTATATATCAACCTATTTTAGATCTAAAAATCAACCTATTTTAGACGTCTATTTCTGGTCTATAAATCAACCTATTTTAGATCTATTTTAAACGTCTACTTTAGGTCTATAAATCAACCTAATTTAGGCGTCTATTTTAGGTCTATATATCAACCTATTTTAGATCTAAAAATCAACCTATTTTAGACGTCTATTTCTGGTTTAAAAATCAACCTATTTTAGACGTCTAGATTTGGTTTAAAAATCAACCTATTTTAGACGTCTATTTTTGGTTTAAAAATCAACCTATTTTAGACGTCTATTTTTGGTTTAAAAATCAACCTTTTTTAGACGTCTATTTTTGGTTTAAAAATCAACCTTTTTCAGACGTCTATTTTTGGTTTAAAAATCAACCTTGTTTAGTCAATTTTTGGTTTAACAATCAACCTTTTTTAAACGTCTATTTTTGGTCTGAAAATCAACTTAATTTTATCTTTATCAGTGGTACAGGAATAACCAATACACATGTACGGATCAATATGCTTGGTAAACCCAAACAACTTCTGTGCATTATTTATACAACTTACGGCTTGTTCAGACTTCAAAATTCCAAAATATGATCATATTTAATGTTTAACTATTTTAAACCTATTTTAAACGTCTACTTTAGGTCTATAAATCAACCTAAGGGTCTATAAATCAACCTAATTTAGGCGTCTATTTTAGGTCTATATATCAACCTATTTTAGATCTAAAAATCAACCTATTTTAGACGTCTATTTCTGGTCTATAAATCAACCTATTTTAGATCTATAAATAAACCTATTTTAAACGTCTACGTTAGGTCTATAAATCAACCTAAGGGTCTATAAATCAACCTAATCTAGGCGTCTATTTTAGGTCTATATATCAACCTATTTTAGATCTAAAAAAATCAACCTATTTTAGACGTCTATTTCTGGTCTATAAATCAACCTATTTTAGATCTATAAATAAACCTATTTTAAACGTCTACTTTAGGTCTATAAATCAACCTAAGGGTCTATAAATCAACCTAATTCAGGTGTACATTTTAGGTCTATATATCAACCTATTTTAGATCTAAAAATCAACCTATTTTAGACGTCTATTTCTGGTTTAAAAATCAACCTATTTTAGACGTCTAGATTTGGTTTAAAAATCAACCTTTTTTAGACGTCTATTTTTGGTTTAAAAATCAACCTATTTTAACGTCTATTTTTGGTTTAAAAATCAACCTTTTTTAGACGTCTATTTTTGGTCTAAAAATCAACCTATTTTAGACGTCTATTTTTGGTTTAAAAATCAACCTTTTTTAGACGTCTATTTTTGGTTTAAAAATCAACCTATTTTAGACGTCTATTTTTGGTTTTAAAAATCAACCTTTTTTAGACGTCTATTTTTGGTTCAAAAATCAACCTTTAGTCAATTTTTAGTTTAAAAATCAACCTTTTTTAAACGTCTATTTTTGGTCTGAAAATCAACTTAATTTTATCTTTATCAGTGGTACAGGAATAACCAATTCACATGTACGGATCAATATGCTTGTTAAACGCAAACAACTTCTGTGCATTATTTATACAACTTACGGCTTGTTCAGACTTCAAAATTCCAAAATATGATCATATTTAATGTTTAATTATTTTAAACCTATTTTAAAAGTCTACTTTAGGTCTATAAATCAACCTAAGGGTCTATTAATCAACGTAATTTAGGCGTCTATTTTAGGTCTATATATCAACCTATTTTAGATCTAAAAATCAACTTATTTTAGACGTCTATTTCTGGTCTATTAATCAACCTATTTTAGATCTATAAATAAACCTATTTTAAACGTCTACAATAGGTCTATAAATCAACCTAAGGGTCTATAAATCAACCTAATCTAGGCGTCTATTTTAGGTCTATATATCAACCTATTTTAGATCTAAAAAAATCAACCTATTTTAGACGTCTATTTCTGGTCTATTTTAGATCTATAATTAAACCTATTTTAAACGTCTACTTTAGGTCTATAAATCAACCTAAGGGTCTATAAATCAACCTAATTTAGGCGTCTAATTTAGGTCTATATATCAACCTATTTTAGATCTAAAAATCAACCTATTTTAGACGTCTATTTCTGGTCTATAAATCAACCTATTTTAGATCTATTTTAAACGTCTACTTTAGGTCTATAAATCAACCTAAGGGTCTATAAATCAACCTAATTTAGGCGTCTATTTTAGGTCTATATATCAACCTATTTTAGATCTAAAAATCAACCTATTTTAGACGTCTATTTCTGGTCTATTTTAGATCTATAAATAAACCTATTTTAAACGTCTACTTTAGGTCTATAAATCAACCTAAGGGTCTATAAATCAACCTAATTTAGGCGTCTATTTTAGGTCTATATATCAACCTATTTTAGACGTCTATTTCTGGTCTATAAATCGTCTATTTTAGGTCTATATATCAACCTATTTTAGATCTAAAAAAATAAACCTATTTTAAACGTCTACTTTAGGTCTATAAATCAACCTAAGGGTCTATAAATCAACCTAATTTAGGCGTCTATTTTAGGTCTATATCAACCTATTTTAGACGTCTATTTCTGGTCTATAAATCAACCTATTTTAGATCTATTTTAAACGTCTACTTTAGGTCTATAAATCAACCTAAGGGTCTATAAATCAACCTAATTTAGGCGTCTATTTTAGGTCTATATATCAACCTATTTTAGATCTAAAAATCAACCTATTTTAGACGTCTATTTCTGGTCTATAAATCAACCTATTTTAGATCTATTTTAAACGTCTACTTTAGGTCTATAAATCAACCTGAGGGTCTATAAATCAACCTAATTTAGGTGTCTATTTTAGGTCTATATATCAACCTATTTTAGATCTAAAAATCAATCTATTCTAGACGTCTATTTCTGGTTTAAAAATTAACCTATTTTAGACGTCTATTTTTGGTTTAAAAATGAACCTTTTTTAGACGTCTATTTTTGGTCTAAAAATCAACCTATTTTAGACATCTATTTTTGGTTTAAAAATCAACCTTTTTTAGACGTCTATTTTTGGTTTAAAAATCAACCTATTTTAGACGTCTATTTTTGGTTTAAAAATCAATCTATTTTAGACGTCTATTTTTGGTTTAAAAATCAACCTATTTTAGACGTCTATTTTTTGTTTAAAAATCAACCTTTTTTAGACGTCTATTTTTTGTTTAAAAATCAACCTTTTTTAGACGTCTATTTATGGTCTATAAATCAACCTATTTTAGATCTATTTTAAACATCCACTTTAGGTCTATAAATCAACCTAAGGGTCTATAAATCAACCTAATTTAGGCGTCTATTTTAGGTCTATATATCAACCTATTTTAGATCTAAAAATCAACCTATTTTAGACGTCTATTTCTGGTCTATAAATCAACCTATTTTAGATCTATTTTAAACGTCTACTTGAGGTCTATAAATCAACCTAATTTAGGCGTCTATTTTAGGTCTATATATAAACCTATTTTAGATCTAAAAATCAACCTAATTTAGACGTCTATTTCTGGTTTATAAATCGTCTATTTTAGGTCTATATATCAACCTATTTTAGATCTAAAAATAAACCTATTTTAAACGTCTACTTTAGGTCTATAAATCAACCTAAGGGTCTATAATTCAACCTAATTTAGGCGTCTATTTTAGGTCTATATATCAACCTATTTTAGATGTCTATTTCTGGTCTATAAATCGTCTATTTTAGGTCTATATATCAACCTATTTTAGATCTAAAAATAAACCTATTTTAAACGTCTACTTTAGGTCTATAAATCAACCTAATTTAGGCGTCTATTTTAGGTCTATATATCAACCTATTTTAGATCTAAAAATCAACCTATTTTAGACGTCTATTTCTGGTCTATAAATCGTCTATTTTAGGTCTATATATCAACCTATTTTAGATCTAAAAATCAACCTATTTTAGACGTCTATTTCTGGTCTATTTGAGATCTATAATTAAACCTATTTTAAACGTCTACTTTAGGTCTATAAATCAACCTAAGGGTCTATAAATCAACCTAATTTAGGCGTCTATTTTAGGTCTATATATCAACCTATTTTAGATCTAAAAATCAACCTATTTTAGACGTCTATTTCTGGTCTATTTTAGATCTATAAATAAACCTATTTTAAACGTCTACTTTAGGTCTATAAATCAACCTAAGGGTCTATAAATCAACCTAATTTAGGCGTCTTTTTTAGGTCTATATATCAACCTATTTTAGATCTAAAAATAAACCTATTTTAGACGTCTATTTCTGGTCTATAAATCGTCTATTTTAGGTCTATATATCAACCTATTTTAGATCTAAAAATAAACCTATTGGAGAAACATTTAAGACACGTTTAAAGACACATTTCTATGACATGGCCTTTAACTAACCTGTAGTGGCCGATTCGGCTGGAGTTTGTTTTCTCTCCCTCTACACCCCCTCCCTCCCCCCTCCCCGGCCGGGGAGGTGGTTAGGTGGTACCCATGCTGACAGCGGCTATCTGGATTCTCGTGGCCAATTCAGGATAGGGGAACTGCAGCTCAACCTCCTCGAAGAGCACTGCCAGGACAATTGAGGGCTCCTTTCGGCAGCCCTCTGCTGTGACATGGACATCCACTTTTTATTTAATTGATTTTCATGTTGTATCATTTGTGCCCTCTCTGCATCCATTTCAACCTGGTGATCCTGAAAGGGGGATCCTTCCATCTGTGGTCCCTTCTCAAGGTTTCTCATTTTCCCCCTGCTAGGGGTTTTTAAGTTTTTCCTTGCCCTTTTGGGAGCTTAAGATCAGGGGATGCTTTGAGAATAATTGTCAATTTCTGTCTATGTGAAGCCCTTTGAGACTGCTTGTGATTTAGGGCTATACAAATAAACTTGACTTGACTTGACTTGACTAATGGTCTATAAATCAACCTAATTTAGGCGTCTATTTTAGGTCTATATATCAACCTATTTTAGATCTAAAAATAAACCTATTTTAGATCTATAAATAAACCTATTTTAAACGTCTACGTTAGGTCTATAAATCAACCTAAGGGTCTATAAATCAACCTAATCTAGGGGTCTATTTTAGGTCTATATATCAACCTATTTTAGATCTAAAAAATCAACCTATTTTAGACGTCTATTTCTGGTCTATAAATCGTCTATTTTAGGTCTATATATCAACCTATTTTAGATCTAAAAATAAACCTATTTTAGACGTCTATTTCTGGTCTATTTGAGATCTATAATTAAACCTATTTTAAACGTCTACTTTAGGTCTATAAATCAACCTAAGGGTCTATAAATCAACCTAATTTAGGCGTCTATTTTAGGTCTATATATCAACCTATTTTAGATCTAAAAATCAACCTATTTTAGACGTCTATTTCTGGTCTATAAATCAACCTATTTTAGATCTATTTTAAACGTCTACTTTAGGTCTATAAATCAACCTAATTTAGGCGTCTATTTTAGGTCTATATATCAACCTATTTTAGATCTAAAAATCAACCTATTTTAGACGTCTATTTCTGGTTTATAAATCGTCTATTTTAGGTCTATATATCAACCTATTTTAGATCTAAAAATAAACCTATTTTAAACGTCTACTTTAGGTCTATAAATCAACCTAAGGGTCTATAAATCAACCTAATTTAGGCGTCTATTTTAGGTCTATATATCAACCTATTTTAGATCTAAAAATCAACCTATTTTAGACGTCTATTTCTGGTTTATAAATCGTCTATTTTAGGTCTATATATCAACCTATTTTAGATCTAAAAATCAACCTATTTTAAACGTCTACTTTAGGTCTATAAATCAACCTAAGGGTCTATAAATCAACCTAATTTAGGCGTCTATTTTAGGTCTATATATCAACCTATTTTAGATCTAAAAATCAACCTATTTTAGACGTCTATTTCTGGTCTATAAATCAACCTATTTTAGATCTATAAATAAACCTATTTTAAACGTCTACTTTAGGTCTATAAATCAACCTAAGGGTCTATAAATCAACCTAATTTAGGCGTCTATTTAAGGTCTATATATCAACCTATTTTAGATCTAAAAATCAACCTATTTTAGACGTCTATTTCTGGTCTATAAATCAACCTATTTTAGATCTATTTTAAACGTCTACTTTAGGTCTATAAATCAACCTAAGGGTCTATAAATCAACCTAATTTAGGCGTCTATATTACGTCTATATATCAACCTATTTTAGATCTAAAAATCAACCTATTTTAGACGTCTATTTCTGGTCTATTTTAGATCTATAAATAAACCTATTTTAAACGTCTACTTTAGGGTCTATAAATCAACCTAAGGGTCTATAAATCAACCTAATTTAGGCGTCTATTTTAGGTCTATATATCAACCTATTTTAGATCTAAAAATCATCCTATTTTAGACGTCTATTTCTGGTCTATAAATCAACCTATTTTAGATCTATAAATAAACCTATTTTAAACGTCTACGTTAGGTCTATAAATCAACCTAAGGGTCTATAAATCAACCTAATATAGGCGTCTATTTTAGGTCTATATATCAACCTATTTTAAATCTAAAAAATCAACCTATTTTAGACGTCTATTTCTGGTCTATAAATCAACCTATTTTAGATCTATAAATAAACCTATTTTAAACGTCTACTATAGGTCTATAAATCAACCTAAGGGTCTATAAATCAACCTAATTTAGGCGTCTATTTTAGGTCTATATATCAACCTATTTTAGATCTAAAAATCAACCTATTTTAGACGTCTATTTCTGGTCTATAAATCAACCTATTTTAGGTCTATATATCAACCTATTTTAGATCTAAAAATCAACCTATTTCAGACGTCTATTTCTGGTCTATTTTAGATCTATAATTAAACCTATTTTAAACGTCTACTTTAGGTCTATAAATCAACCTAAGGGTCTATAAATCAACCTAATTTAGGCGTCTATTTTAGGTCTATATATCAACCTATTTTAGATCTAAAAATCAACCTATTTTAGACGTCTATTTCTGGTCTATAAATCAACCTATTTTAGATCTATTTTAAACGTCTACGTTAGGTCTATAAATCAACCTAAGGGTCTATAAATCAACCTAATCTAGGCGTCTATTTTAGGTCTATATATCAACCTATTTTAGATCTAAAAAATCAACCTATTTTAGACGTCTATTTCTGGTCTATAAATCAACCTATTTTAGATCTATAAATAAACCTATTTTGAACGTCTACTTTAGGTCTATACATCAACCTAAGGGTCTATAAATCAACCTAATTTAGGTGTCTATTTTAGGTCTATATATCAACCTATTTTAGATCTAAAAATCAATCTATTCTAGACGTCTATTTCTGGTTTAAAAATTAACCTATTTTAGACGTCTATTTTTGGTTTAAAAATCAACCTATTTTAGACGTCTATTTTTGGTTTAAAAATCAACCTTTTTTAGACGTCTATTTTTGGTCTAAAAATCAACCTATTTTAGGTTAAAAATAAACCTTTTTTAGACGTCTATTTTTGTTTTAAAAATCAACCTATTTTAGACGTCTACTTTTGGTTTAAAAATCAACCTATTTTAGACGTCTATTTCTTGTCTATAAATCAACCTATTTTAGATCTATTTTAAACGTCTACTTTAGGTCTATAAATCAACCTAAGGGTCTATAAATCAACCTAATTTAGGCGTCTATTTTAGGTCTATATATCAACCTATTTTAGATCTAAAAATCAACCTATTTTAGACGTCTATTTCTGGTCTATAAATCAACCTATTTTAGATCTATTTTAAACGTCTACTTTAGGTCTATAAATCAACCTAAGGGTCTATAAATCAACCTAATTTAGGCGTCTATTTTAGGTCTATATATCAACCTATTTTAGATCTAAAAATCAACCTATTTTAGACGTCTATTTCTGGTCTATAAATCAACCTATTTTAGATCTATAAATAAACCTATTTTAAACGTCTACGTTAGGTCTATAAATCAACCTAAGGGTCTATAAATCAACCTAATCTAGGTGTCTATTTTAGGTCTATATATCAACCTAATTTAGATCTAAAAAATCAACCTATTTTAGACGTCTATTTCTGGTCTATAAATCAACCTATTTTAGATCTATAAATAAACCTATTTTAAACGTCTACTTTAGGTCTATAAATCAACCTAAGGGTCTATAAATCAACCTAATTTAGGTGTCTATTTTAGGTCTATATATCAACCTATTTTAGATCTAACAATCAACCTATTTTAGACGTCTATTTCTGGTCTATTTTAGATCTATAAATAAACCTATTTTAAACGTCTAGTAAATTGAGCCAAGATCAAGATTTTGCAAATTAATAAGGGTTGGGAAACTTTGTTGAATGACCCTACCTCGACAGTTTAGTTTTGACTATTTTAGGTCTATAAATCAACTTATTTCAGGTCTATAAATCAACCTATTTTAGATCTATAAATAAACCTATTTTAAACGTCTACTTTAGGTCTATAAATCAACCTAAGGGTCTATAAATCAACCTAATTACGCGTCTATTTTAGGTCTATATATCAACCTATTTTAGATCTAAAAATCAACCTATTTTAAACGTCTACTTTAGGTCTATAAATCAACCTAAGTGTCTATAAATCAACCTAATTTAGGCGTCTATTTTAGGTCTATATATCAACCTATTTTAGATCTAAAAATCAACCTATTTTAGACGTCTATTTCTGGTCTATAAATCAACCTATTTTAGATCTATTTTAAACGTCTACTTTAGGTCTATAAATCAACCTAAGGGTCTATAAATCAACCTAATTTAGGCGTCTATTTTAGGTCTATATATCGACCTATTTTAGATCTAAAAATCAACCTATTTTAGACGTCTATTTCTGGTCTATAAATCGTCTATTTTAGGTCTATATATCAACCTATTTTAGATCTAAAAATCAACCTATTTTAGACGTCTATTTCTGGTCTATAAATCAACCTATTTTAGATCTATTTTAAACGTCTACTTTAGGTCTATAAATCAACCTAAGGGTCTATAAATCAACCTAATTTAGGCGTTTATTTTAGGTCTATATATCAACCTATTTTAGATCTAAAAATCAACCTATTATAGACGTCTATTTCTGGTCTATAAATCAACCTATTTTAGATCTATAAATAAACCTATTTTAAACGTCTACGTTAGGTCTATAAATCAACCTAAGGGTCTATAAATCAACCTAATCTAGGCGTCTATTTTAGGTCTATATATCAACCTATTTTAGATCTAAAAAATCAACCTATTTTAGACGTCTATTTTAGGTCTATATATCAACCTATTTTAGATTTAAAAATAAACCTATTTTAGACGTCTATTTTTGGTCTATTTGAGATCTATAATTAAACCTATTTTAAACGTCTACTTTAGGTCTATAAATCAACCTAAGGGTCTATAAATCAACCTAATTTAGGCGTCTATTTTAGGTCTATATATCAACCTATTTTAGATCTAAAAATCAACCTATTTTAGACGTCTATTTCTGGTCTATAAATCAACCTATTTTAGATCTATAAATAAACCTATTTTAAACGTCTACTTTAGGTCTATAAATCAACCTAAGGGTCTATAAATCAACCTAATTTAGGCGTCTATTTTAGGTCTATATATCAACCTATTTTAGATCTAAAAATCAACCTATTTTAGACGTCTATTTCTGGTCTATAAATCAACCTATTTTAGATCTATTTTAAACGTCTACTTTAGGTCTATAAATCAACCTAAGGGTCTATAAATCAACCTAATTTAGGCGTCTATTTTACGTCTATATATCAACCTATTTTAGATCTAAAAATCAACCTATTTTAGACGTCTATTTCTGGTCTATTTTAGATCTATAATTAAACCTATTTTAAACGTCTACTTTAGGTCTATAAATCAACCTAAGGGTCTATAAATCAACCTAATTTAGGCGTCTATTTTAGGTCTATATATCAACCTATTTTAGATCTAAAAATCAACCTATTTTAGACGTCTATTTCTGGTCTATTAATCAACCTATTTTAGATCTATAAATAAACCTATTTTAAACGTCTACGTTAGGTCTATAAATCAACCCAATCTAGGGGTCTATTTTAGGTCTATATATCAACCTATTTTAGATCTAAAAAAATCAACCTATTTTAGACGTGTATTTCTGGTCTATAAATCAACCTATTTTAGATCTATAAATAAACCTATTTTAAACGTCTACTTTAGGTCTATAAATCAACCTAAGGGTCTATAAATCAACCTAATTTAGGTGTCCATTTTAGGTCTATATATCAACCTATTTTAGATCTAAAAATCAACCTATTTTAGACGTCTATTTCTGGTTTAAAAATCAACCTATTTTAGACGTCTAGATTTGGTTTAAAAATCAACCTATTTTAGACGTCTATTTTTGGTTTAAAAATCAACCTATTTTAGACGTCTATTTTTGGTTTTAAAATCAACCTTTTTTAGACGTCTATTTTTGGTTTAAAAATCAACCTTTTTCAGACGTCTATTTTTGGTTTAAAAATCAACCTATTTTAGACGTCTATTTTTGGTCTATAAATCAACCTATTTTAGATCTATTTTAAACGTCTCGTTTAGGTCTATAAATCAACTTAATTTAGGCGTCTATTTTAGGTCTATATATCAACCTATTTTAGATCTAAAAATCAACCTATTTTAGACGTCTATTTCTGGTTTATAAATCGTCGATTTTAGGTCTATATATCAACCTATTTTAGATCTAAAAATAAACCTATTTTAAACGTCTACTTTAGGTCTATAAATCAACCTAAGGGTCTATAATTCAACCTAATTTAGGCGTCTATTTTAGGTCTATATATCAACCTATTTTAGATCTAAAAATCAACCTATTTTAGACGTCTATTTCTTGTCTATAAATCGTCTATTTTAGGTCTATATATCAACCTATTTTAGATCTAAAAATAAACCCATTTTAAACGTCTACTTTAGGTCTATAAATCAACCTAAGGGTCTATAAATCAACCTAATTTAGGCGTCTATTTTAGGTCTATATATCAACCTATTTTAGATCTAAAAATCAACCTATTTTAGACGTCTATTTCTGGTCTATAAATCGTCTATTTTAGGTCTATATATCAACCTATTTTAGATCTAAAAATCAACCTATTTTAGACGTCTATTTCTGGTCTATTTGAGATCTATAATTAAACCTATTTTAAACGTCTACTTTAGGTCTATAAATCAACCTAAGGGTCTATAAATCAACCTAATTTAGGCGTCTATTTTAGGTCTATATATCAACCTATTTTAGATCTAAAAATCAACCTATTTTAGACGTCTATTTCTGGTCTATAAATCAACCTATTTTAGATCTATAAATAAACCTATTTTAAACGTCTACTTTAGGTCTATAAATCAACCTAAGGGTCTATAAATCAACCTAATTTAGGCGTCTATTTTAGGTCTATATATCAACCTATTTTAGATCTAAAAATCAACCTATTTTAGACGTCTATTTCTGGTCTATAAATCAACCTATTTTAGATCTATTTTAAACGTCTACTTTAGGTCTATAAATCAACCTAAGGGTCTATAAATCAACCTAATTTAGGCGTCTATTTTACGTCTATATATCAACCTATTTTAGATCTAAAAATCAACCTATTTTAGACGTCTATTTCTGGTCTATTTTAGATCTATAATTAAACCTATTTTAAACGTCTACTTTAGGTCTATAAATCAACCTAAGGGTCTATAAATCAACCTAATTTAGGCGTCTATTTTAGGTCTATATATCAACCTATTTTAGATCTAAAAATCAACCTATTTTAGACGTCTATTTCTGGTCTATTAATCAACCTATTTTAGATCTATAAATAAACCTATTTTAAACGTCTACGTTAGGTCTATAAATCAACCCAATCTAGGGGTCTATTTTAGGTCTATATATCAACCTATTTTAGATCTAAAAAAATCAACCTATTTTAGACGTGTATTTCTGGTCTATAAATCAACCTATTTTAGATCTATAAATAAACCTATTTTAAACGTCTACTTTAGGTCTATAAATCAACCTAAGGGTCTATAAATCAACCTAATTTAGGTGTCCATTTTAGGTCTATATATCAACCTATTTTAGATCTAAAAATCAACCTATTTTAGACGTCTATTTCTGGTTTAAAAATCAACCTATTTTAGACGTCTAGATTTGGTTTAAAAATCAACCTATTTTAGACGTCTATTTTTGGTTTAAAAATCAACCTATTTTAGACGTCTATTTTTGGTTTTAAAATCAACCTTTTTTAGACGTCTATTTTTGGTTTAAAAATCAACCTTTTTCAGACGTCTATTTTTGGTTTAAAAATCAACCTATTTTAGACGTCTATTTTTGGTCTATAAATCAACCTATTTTAGATCTATTTTAAACGTCTCCTTTAGGTCTATAAATCAACTTAATTTAGGCGTCTATTTTAGGTCTATATATCAACCTATTTTAGATCTAAAAATCAACCTATTTTAGACGTCTATTTCTGGTTTATAAATCGTCGATTTTAGGTCTATATATCAACCTATTTTAGATCTAAAAATAAACCTATTTTAAACGTCTACTTTAGGTCTATAAATCAACCTAAGGGTCTATAATTCAACCTAATTTAGGCGTCTATTTTAGCAGTAATAAATAACCTAGCTTGTCCCATCCTACACAATGTCGTAAAACATCCCCTGCTATGCTTTGACTAGAGTTCAAGGGCTTTCTCTTCCAGTCCACTCTCACCCCCACCCTGTTTCTCTTAATAAAAATGCTCTTGCGGGAGGCGAGAGTCAGACCTCCATTCGATCATTGCTGTACGCACAGTGACGAATGGACTCTCTGCCTGCAGTTGAGGACGTCCGACACCTGGCTATACGGTATGCTTCGAAAATCTTTCTTCCATTCAAGACAAAAGGGCCAGTAGAAAAGCAGATACCCATATGTATGAAAAGCCCGAGTTCCATCTGCCTCCCAGACAGGGAGTGGCATTACGAGAGGATTTCTGTCACGTGACAAATTGTTGACGTCCGGGTGGGTCCAACAAGATGGCGGCGCGCTGGAGCAGCGAGAATGTGGTGTTGGAGTTTCGAGACGCGCAGGTGCGATCGTGTGGTGCTTTTCTAACTCGAACCAGGTTTCGTACGTGCCGACCAACATTTTTTAACCATTTGAATAACTCTAGAGGTCAAAATGCATCGGTAGTTTTTAGACGCCACGTTGTATATGCTTTTCCACATTGCGTTTTAATTGTTAGTACTAGTACCATTTGTTTTATGTTGCATCGACGCACCAGAAAATAAAAGTTGGTTGTAAAGCTACCTTTCTTAGACAACGGCAATAAATCGATTCTAGTTCTTAAATTGGCAGCGTGTTACATCGGGCTTCGATAGGCTTCGCAACACTTGTGTGAAATACGGCCTCCCGTCAACACGTTGACGTCTTGTCTTGCTGTGTTGCCAGGCGACCACCATGTCCGTGGACTGCCTGGGCTCGCACGCCGTGCTTTCTGGGTAGGTCCCTCGCCGAACGTGGCGCTTGCTTGCCTGCCGTCTTAAAAATAAGACCGACATTGGCGACCGACATCAGGGACGATTTAGAAGCGTACAGGTGCATGGTGACGACAAAAAGGCCCTTTTCAAGAAGGCCAAAATAGTTCAACACGTCTCTTTTGTAGTGACTGAATGAACAAACAAGTGTCTTCATATGTTTGAATTCTCAAACACGTAGCAGACCCACTCCTCAAAAAAGAACCACATGGCTGTACTGCGATTGACATATTTGCCTCCCAAATCAAAAGAAGCAGCTACCGCCTCATTTTTGTTTTGCCGTTAGGGTGCAAGTTGCATTTTGACGATAGAGTCATAGACGGGCAGAATCAGCAATCCTAACAATGGCGAGAACGCAAGCAGCCCGATGAACTCCCGGGGAGGGTGGTCAAGGTTTCGAGTGGCCGTGGATCGGCCGGGTTTGGGGATGCGGCACTTGCCACAACGTGGCCTTCTTTATGGGCTGCCATTCCCGCCAGGCGCCGCTTCCTGTACGTGGTCAACCTGGAGGCGCCGTCGGAGCTGGCCAAGAAGATGTCTCGCCAGAGCAAGTGGGACGTGGGCACCGTCCAGTGGAACCCCCACCGCTCTCAGGCGCACGTCTTTGCCGCCTCGGTCCGTTTCCCCCGACCGACGCCGGCCGAGCCAGACCTCGCTTTGCTATCGCTTGCTCTGTGCCTCTTTGTGTCCATTGTTTCCAGAGCAACCAACGCGTGGAGTTGTATTCGTGGAAGGACGGCGTAGGAAGTGTCCACACGTCGCTGTCGGGCCACACGCGAGTTATCAGGTGCGTGACCTCGTAGGCTGCGCGGATCATTTGCATCGTGTGATGACACGTGAGATCATGTCAGTGTGGTGCCACGTGTTGCTTGAGGAAGTTGTGATGTCACGTGAGGTCACGTGAGCGCGCGGAGGACCGGCGGGATCACGCGAGCGTGTTTGACGTCATCTGATACAAAGTTCATGATTTGTTTCTCTTTCGCAACACGTGACTTGATGCGACGGGTGCGCCTGCTCAGCGATCTGGACTGGTCGTGCTTCGAAGCAGAGTTCCTGGTTAGCAGCTCGGTGGACACGTATATGTACATCTGGGACATCAGGTGAGAAGGTTACGTTAACTTGCTTTGCATTAGCTCACGCAGCCTGTTTTTTGGTTTGTTTTTTGTTCTTGCTTGTCCTTGTCCCTCTGTCCTTACAGAGACACACGCAAACCTGCTGTGGCGCTGTCTGCTGTCGGTGAGTGCAAACAAACAAACAAACAAATGGCAGCAACACTTTTGTCACTCCATTGAGCAAGCACGTCCGGAAGGCCCTTTTTCACTCAGCTGTGTTTGTTGCGGTCAGCCGGCGCTTCTCAGGTCAAGTGGAACCGCAGGAGCCGTGACGTGCTGGCGTCCAGTCATGACGGGGACGTGCGCATCTGGGACAGACGGGTAAGGTGGCGTCAGCGTGCAGGCCAACACGCTGACAAACTCAAGTGGCTCTTCTGTGCTAAAGTGGGCACGCGCGCATCTTTACAGAAACCCAACACGGCGTGCGAATACGTGGCGGCGCATCTGTCTAAGATCCACGGGCTGGACTGGCACCCGGAGCACGAGTTCATCCTGGCCACCAGTAGTCAGGACAACTCTGTCAGGGTTAGAGGCACGCACGCACACGCGCGCACGACGCATTCCCGTTCGTCACCTGGTCCGTGCGCATGTGTGTGTTTGTGCAGTTTTGGGACTACCGCCAGCCCAGGAAGTACTTGAACATCTTGTCATGTCAGGTTCCCGTGTGGAAGGCCCGATACACGGTTAGGACGCCGTGCTTGTCACCTTTTTGCAAATGCTCACGTTTGTCTGTCTCAGTCTGTTTGTTGAACGCGCGTGTGTGTGTGTGTGTGCGTGCGTGTGCGTGCATGCGCGTGCGTGAATATTTCAGCCCTTCTCCAATGGGCTGGTCACAGTTATGGTTCCTCAGCTGCGGCGCGAGAACAGTCTCCTCCTGTGGTCCACACTGGACCTGAACAGTCCTGTCCACGCCTTTGTGGGACATGACGACGTCATCTTGGAGTTCCAGTGGAGGCCGCAAAAGGAAGGTCAAGGTCACGCACGTACGCCCATCACCCACACGTGCACGTTGACGCCTTCCAGAATTATTAGCTGAACTCTGTGATGGAAGGACTGCTTCTTGACAGCTTCCTAAGTCAAGAATTCCAAACAGCAAGTTTGGACAGGCACAGGGTCTAACCCTAACTCTTTTCTGATTCACTTGAAAGCTGACTGGTTGACAGCTGTGCTTGTTTGTCAGGTTGCAAAGACTTCCAGCTGGTGACGTGGTCCAGAGATCAGACGTTGAGGATCTGGAGGGTTGACCCGCAGCTCCAAAAGGTCAACCTCGACCCCGCAACCGAGCGGCCTATGTAGCCCCTGCGGCCATTGCTCACCGCCGTCGTTGTGGTCGTTGCGCTGCAGCTGTGCCTGAGCGACCTGCCGGACGAGGTGGCGGATGGCGCGGCGGCCATGGTGGAGTCGGAGAAGACGCTGACGTCCACCGATTCTGATGGACAGCGGGCCAGAATTCTCGTCGGGCCTCATCCTCAAGGTGACGCACGTACATCCCGTCAGCTCGTGTCGGGAGGAAGCGCTCCTCGCTAATTGCCATCCTGCCATCTTCTTCTTTTCGTGTCTTTGAAGTGCTAGTCAGATGACTTGATGACATGTCTTTACACAGTCTTTGTCATTGAATTCATCGAGATCTTTTAAGATGCAGGGTTTGGGTAGTAGAGGGCAGACAAGGCAGCGATGCATCGTATGGTCCTCTTCTCCGCATTCACAGAGGGTTGGGGCGGTTTTGTAGCCCCATCTGGCCATAGCAGCTTTTGATCTGCCTGTTCTCAGGCGGTTGAGTGTCTTCCGCCGGACCCATGGGTCCTGCCATGGCTTTGCTAAATGGGACGGTTTGGCTTGTCGGTGAAAGAAGACACAAAAGCCCTGGGCTTTCACTGGGCTTACGCTAGAGCTGCCCTGACATTGCGGCATCGTTTGAAAGCAGGGATTGTGCTGCCGTCTCTGCGCTTTGGGGTGTCTCTTTCACCGCTGGACGGCTACCGCCACGGATGTCCGTAGAAAAGCGGTTTAATACAAAAATTTGTCATTTGGATGCCGTTCTAATGCATTGTCTCCGCCTCCCAGCTTAGGACCCCTCCTGGCCTGGCCGCTCTCCCCTCCTGGCCGCTCCCCCCTCCTGGCCGCTCTCCCCTCCTGGCCGCTCCCCCCTCCTGGCCGCTCCCCCCTCCTGGCCGCTCCCCCCTCCTGGCCGCTCCCCCCTCCTGGCTTGCTCCGTGACGTCCGATGTCAAGATGGGCAAGAAAATGAATGTCTTTTCTTTGGCAGACTGAAAGCGGTCGTTAGTGATGGCAACAACAACAACGACACTCCATCTCAAACCGGAGCTCAGTCGGGACAGGGCTGCGGCTACTCATTGTTGCTCGACGAGAACGTCGGCCACCTCTGAAAGATGGATTTTCTCACACCTGCGCTTCATCCCCAGATCAAGACGGCGGGCGGGACTCGACGGCGTCTTCCGGCCTGGCTCAAACGCTCCAACAGGAATTCTCCCTGGTCAACCTGCAGATCAGGAATGTCAACGTAGAGGTGAGAGCAGATGCAAAGGCAGCGATCGCAGACGCCTATTTGTTTATACTGACTGGGATTTAATTGATTTTTTTAGATGGACGCAGTGAACTGCAGCTGCGTTGTGTCGGCTCACTTCGGGGCTCATCAGGTCCGCCTGCTCATGAAGTTCCCGGGACAATATCCCAACAACAGCGCCCCTACCTTTCAGTTCCTCTCTCCGACGAGCATCTCTGCCGCCATGAAGACAAAGATCCACAAAGTAGGACGCACTCCTCGAGGCGCTGCGTCCCTGCCGCGTGCTCACATGCCTCTCATCTTTCAGGTCTTGAGTGACGTGTCCCTGCAGAAGGTGAAGAGGAATCAAAACTGTCTAGAACCTTGCGTCCGGAAGCTCGTGTCCTGTCTGGAGTCCGTCGTGGTAAGAAGATGCTAAGATACGAAACCCTTGGCTATTTTTTCTTCTTCTTCCAAAAATAAGGTCTCAACCCAAAAAGTGAAAGGATCGACGTATTAGAAAGGTGCCTTTTCGTGCGCGTCTTCTTCACAGGAGGACAGCCCATCCTCAAGACCTTTCGTGCTGTCCAATCCCGTGGCTCCGACGCTGCAGGCCTTTCCGCGAGTCATCAACACCTACGGGTCCTACCAGGTAAGCAGGGCGGGGCAGACGACCAGAGTCGCCACTGAGGGTCGTGCGGCCCGTTTGCGTGAGCTCGGCGGCGTTTGGCACAGCTCGGCCGCGACATCGACGAGACTCTGGCTGTCAAGAAATTGCTTTGCAAAACACGATCTGCCCACACACTTTTTGTGCGGCGGGTGTTGTTTGCAGGACGCCAACATTCCCTTCCCGCGCACGTCGGGCGCTCGCTTCTGCGGCACCGGGTGTCTGGTTTACTTCACCCGGCCAATCAGCATGCACCGCGTGGCCCCGCCCACCGAGCCCACGCCCAGGTAGCGACCTTGCTGCATGTTACGGCGCTGGCGTGAATACGTAATGCGCAACAGGCGCACATCCCACGCCTGTCAGGTCGCTGTCGGCGCTGTCGGCCTACCACAGCGGCGTCTTGACGCCCATGAAGATTCGCTCCGAGACGCAGAACACGCTCCGACTTTACAGCGGCAGCCCCACTCGGGCCGACAAAGACACCGTCTCCATCTCCTCCTTCTACTACAAAGAGCGGGTGATATGCACCACACGCGAGACACAACGCGTTCACACCCAGGTGGCTGTTTGGAGTGTTGAAGTGAGCGTTTGTGCGTGCATGCGTCCTCCAGAAATCGCGGCGCTTCAAGAGCAAAAGGGACGGCGCCGACTGCGGCGGGCGCTCCATCAAGTTGGCGGGGAAGGTCATCATCCAGGAAATTTCCTGCCTGCTGCCCGTTCACAAAGTTCTGGGAGAAAATTACATGTGAGTGGGTGGAGCGCCAATGCCAATGATGTCACGTCTTTCCGGCCGACAGTCGACCTGAGGGTATCAGAAAGAACACCTTGTCCGTCTGTGAGGGTCCAGAAAAGTGCTATTGAAATGTGAGGCGCGATTATTAGTCCCAACACTTGCTATTGTCCACAGCCTGAACATGAGTGACACGGAGGACACGTGCCAGAAGAACGCCGCCGCCGCACTGGCCGTCGGCCGTCGTGACGTGGCCAAGGTACGGGAGGGGAAGATGCCGCGCGTGTCAGTAAACGTGTACGGCAACGCGTAGGATGTAAATCTGCGCGCGCCTTCAGGTGTGGGCTCTGGCCTCGGCGGCGACCGGTCGAGGCCTGAGTCCTGATTCGGACCCTGACGCAGACGCACCCTGGGCCAGTCATCCATTTGGACGCCGCCTGTTGGAGACGCTGTGAGTTGCCGCCGACGGACACTGGTCAGCACCAACCTGCTATCTTATCACGATCAGATGGGAATATATAATGACGTGTATGTCAACGCGTAGGACGTCCTAACCTTTCTCTTCCCTCCGCTTCCCTACTCAGCGTAGAGCACTACAGTCACATGAGTGACGTGCAGACGCTCGCCATGCTATGCAGTGTCTTTACAGACTCGGGCGCCAACGTGGAAGTGACGCACGCTGCGCCGCAGTCACGCCAAGTGCGTTTTGTAAGTACGGACATGCCCACTCCATTTGCAGACCTGTCTGATGTCACATGGTCTAGGGCCGTCACGTAAGCAGCTGAAAACGCAAAGAAGGTCACGCCGGCGCAGCGGGTGACGTCATGTGACTTTTGTTCAGGCCGGCTTGAGCGAGTCGACTATGGCGTTTGCGTGTCGGGAACAGCCGGAACAGGCTCTTGGCCGCAGCGAGTCCCCCGAAGATGCCCGCCACGGCAGCCGGGGACACGTCGACCCGAGGGAATGGGAGCGTGAGCGGCACGACATGAACCGAAGGTAAAAGCGCCCTAACCCCTCCCCCCCCCCAAATAGTGTTTATGATGTGGCTCGTGCTTGCCCGCAGACTTTTGGACCCAACCAACACGCCGCAGTTTGACGACTTTAAGAAATGCTATGCGGAAATTCTCTATCGGTGGGACCTGCGAGACAAGCGCGCCGACGTGCTCAAGTTCGCTTCCTGTCCGCCCGAGCCGCACCAAGGCGTCGGTACGTGGCTGCCTGTGCTTGGTTTCCTGCCCCATTTCACAGACACGCAAACTTCCTTGTCGCGGCGCCTTGTGTTTCCAGAGTTGTGCGTGCTATGCTGCCACTGCGGCAGTCCCAGTCGCGGTACTCAGTGCGTGGCCTGCAAGCGCCTGAGCTTCCAGTGTGTGGTGTGTCATGTGGCCGTGCGGGGCTCTTCCCACTTCTGCCTCGGCTGTGGCCACGGCGGCCACACGGGTCACATGATGGACTGGTTCCGGAAGCAGGAGCAGTGCCCGGCCGGGTGTGGCTGCCGCTGTCTGCAGCAGAGCAACTTCTGACGGCGCAGAACAACTTTAGACGGCCGGCCTGATGCCCTGTCTGCAACCCGTTCACAAAGTTTTGGGAGAGAATTGCATATGAGTGGGCGGAGCCTCAACGTAAATTCTGTCAGGTTTTTCCGTCCGACAGTCAACTTGAGGGTATCAAAAAGCCCTTGGAGCTATAAAGGAGCAGTGGGGTCATATTTGGGCTGGCCAATAATTCAAGATCGTACAGTACACCGCCATGGACACCAGAACAATAGAAATAGCGCTCAATATAATCTCATTTAAACCAAAACAATGGTTTCAGGAAGCAAACCCTTGCCTGCTACTATGCGAGCTAACCGGAATCTAAATGTATTAAGTTCTGCTTGAAGCTGAATGACATTGGAATAATTATTCAATGCACTGTAGACTACAACAGGGCAGATTCCCAATTCAAAGCAATTTTGGCATGTATGAATACATTGTTTTTGTTTGTTTGTTTTTTTAGATGAAGACAAAAACATTTAAGGAAGCGTATGCAATATGCACAATGGAATTCTAAAGAAGCTTTTCTTCTTGTATTTTCAAGAATCGTGAAAATAAATTAACGAAACAATGTATTGCTGCACTTTGAGCATCGATGCCTTATAGTCATTCAATAGAAAGGGTGGCGGGCGGGGTCTGTTGCAGCAGGACTGAAACCAAGGATATGTCGACAGAGATCTGGCCGACCGAAAGAATAAGTAGATTTTAACACGATGTGTGCATGATGGTTTATTTTCTTGATAAAATTGAAAGGATCATTTTCACCGTCTATTAATGAAGTTAGTGGAATTTCCTGGAACGATTATTGGTAAAACATTTTCACACTACTGGTTACTGTTGCCTGGGACTTCACTCAGTCGGTACAAATGTAGAAATTAATATCTAGCTGGAAATATGTGAACAAGCTTTGCAATCAACGATGACACATCCTTAAATTAATTGTACCGTAAATCCAGCGCAAGGCTCCAATAAACACTTTTGCAATGCTGTTTTGGCATAAAATCAATATTTTGCACCTCACTAGTACGCGTTGAATAGCAATACAGATCATTAAACGCAGCGCGTCAAAAGTAGTCACGTGTATTGCGAGCCGTGTTCATTTGAAATAGGCTGCAAATGATTGTTAATTGATAATTGTCAAGACTCCTGGAGTACAACCACGCTGAACCGGCCGAGACACCGTCCGCAGCACAGGATGGACCATCGCCTCTTTGCTACTCTGTTTGCTACAACCTGACATTTCATTTTGGGAGTCACTATGTCAATTTGTTTTTCGGCCCTTTCCGACACTGGACTGACAAGGTTGTCCCTGTTGGCTTCTGTGGACGTAGGAGCCGTGTCGGGGACTGTGATTGTGAGGGAACCCGGGAGGAGGCACTTGCCGGTTAGTTTGTGAGTATTGAAACCTACTCTGGAAGGAGCAGAGGGATGCACGTACCTCCCATTCCTGGGGCCCACGGTGTCGGGGCTGCTTTTGTCTACAGTGCACCGCCGCCCACTCTTCCATTTTTATTTAATTATTTTCTAGTTACAATTTATGTATTTATTTTTTTATAATATTTTTGTTTGATTTTCATAAACAAGAAATGGTGTGCCCAATGGCAAACATGCTGGATCAATGAGGAGAAAAATAGTCCTCTTTTAGTCTGAACCAAACAAGCGAGCTTTTCTTGTCTGAATAAACTCCGAGATAAGATGTCCTTAATAAGATAACAATAAAAATAATATTAAGGTATATACATACAGACAAGGGAGAAAAGAAAAAGTGCTTATTGGGGAGTCGAACCCTCAACATCATGCTTACGGGTCGGACATTGTAATCGGTGCGCCATTGCGTCAACCCGTACCTCACGTAATTTTACTAAAGAAAACAGCGGCTGCTATATGTCGTCTGCTACACGTGACGCGGACATGACGTCATTGGACGGAACTTCCGCCGAAATTCCAATCCGTGGGCAGAGTTAACTTGTTTAATAGGAGGGAGATGAAGACTATTTTGAGTGTGCGCCATTATTTCAACGTATAACAACTGTAAGTCTACAAAACAAAACAGCGGTTGCTATGTGACGTCTGCACGTCGTGGTCACGTGACGCGGCCGTGACGTTGATGGGCGGAACTTGCCACTGAGCTGGTCATTAAATAAGAAGACTTATTTAATGTATTTAAATCTATTTTGAGTGTGCGCCATTATGTCAACGCATAACAACTGTCAGTCTACTAAACAAAATAGCGGTTGCTATATTACTTTGACTGATATGACGTCTGCACGTCGTGGTTCACGTGACGCGGACGTGACGTCGATGGGCGGAGCTTCCGCCAAAATTCAAACCCGAGGGCGCGGCTCGAAACAGGTTATAGGAAGGCAACAATGCCGAGCAACGAGACGCAGCGACGACTAACGAGAAATATTTTTATTTTCTGCTTGCAACTGTACCGTCCAGAGTGCACACGGTAAATACAACCCATTGTTTTTAAAAAGAAGTACTTTTGCAGCCCTGAAAAGCGAGTGAGTGTGGCGGTTGGGGGGGACGTCGAACTTGGCGTCTGCTTTCAGCCACAGACGCCGAATTTCGACGATTCTCCCTGGTCAACGGTTGTAAATGATCGCGTTGATTAAAAAAGATAACTTTATTTAACTCTAATTTACATTTGACATGACTTCAATTGGCGGAACTTCCGCCAAAATTAAAATCCGAAACCTGCGATGGCGGCGAACGAGACACAGCGGATAGTAACACGACGAGTAAGAAGAGAAATATTTTTATTTTCTGCTTGCAACTGGACCGTCTAGAGCGTACACGGTAAATATAACTCATTGTTTTTAAAAAGTACTTTTGTAGCCTTGAAAACCGAGTGAGTGTTGCGTTTGGGGGCGACGTCGAACTCTGCATCTGCTTCCAGCCACAGACTCCGAATTTCGACGATTTTTTCTGGTCAACGGTTGTAAATTATTGCGTTGATTAAAAAAGAAAACTTTATTTAACTTTAATTTACCGTTTTAGATAATATTACGTCCAGTCATGTGACGCGGACGTGCCGTTGATGGGCGGAGCTTCCGCCAAAATTTGAATTCGTGGGCGCGAATACAAACTCGGCGATTATCAACAGAAATATCTTTAATTTCTGCTTGCAACTGGACCGTCTAGAGCAGGGGTGGGCAAACTTTTTGACTCGTGGGCCGAACTGGGTTCTAGATTTGGACCGGAGGGCCGAACCAGGAGCAGATGGACGTAGTGTTTAAAGAGAGTTACTTTTGTGTAGTTTGACTAAAGTTGTCGATGTAGCCAGCGTTCACTGTAATAGCAATGTGTAGCTGAGTAGCTAACCCTAGCTGAAACGTAGTTGCGTTGCGTTGTATCTGTGTATGTTGGTTGAGGCTAAATGTTAATGTTTAATTTCATTCCTTTAGGTTCCACGGTATTTGGTGGCTGTTTGTTTTCCACTGTAAGAAGAACGACTATACAAACCAGTTGGAGGCTCGCTTCATTGATCACAACGGTGAGTACCCCTTTCTTCCTCCATTTATGTTCAACACCTCCTATTTCATGTCTAACTAATTGATTTAACACATAACCATAAGTAAATTGAGTGTGGGCACTCTCAAGTTAACATATGTATAATATATATATACTGCCTAATCTGTCACCAAGTATATTGTTGCAAAGTAATATAAGAAAAGATCCAAAGTTGTAATTCAGAATAGTTTTCAAAAGAAGGCCATTAGAATTATATACAAATCTGTAATACCCTAAACATCATAACAAGCTATTTCTTAAATCCCAAATTCTTCAATTCAAAGATTTGGTCAATTATCAGACTGCTCAAATGATGCTCAAAGCGAAGCTAAACTGTTTACCCCAAAAATATTCAAAAAACTTCTATCAATTCAACTGTTTAATATGGCTGAAGTCAAAATCTGGCACCATCATGTGGTGAAATCTGGAATTGCGGCACATCCAATTTTGCCTGGGAACAAACGGATTAAATAAGTCTGTCTTCTCTTCTTGCCACTCCTTCTCAAACAAGTAAATTGCCCATTTTGCGCAGTAGATGTTCTGTTAATACCTAGTATTTATACAAAGTCATAATTTAAATTACTTTCAACATTCATTCATCCATTCAAGAAAGATCCAAAGTAGTAGTCCAGAATAGTTTTGAAAAGAAGGCCATTCGAATTGTAAACAAATCTGATTACCTTGAACATGATAACAAGCTATTTCTTAAATCCCAAATTCTTCAATTCAAAGATTTGGTTGATTATCAGACTGCTCAAATGATGCTCAAAGTGAAGCTAAACTGTTTACCTAAAAATAGCCAAAAGCATATTCAAACTATGTCTAATTCAGAACATTCATGTTACTCCACTCTGTCTTATTACCAACTTCTATCAATTCAACTAAGTCAGTGCTTCTCAAATAGTGGGGCGCGCCCCCCTTGGGGGGCGCCGTGCTATACCTGGGGGGGCGCGTGTGACCCTGGGGAACAGGCTTTTTTTTTGCAGTACTAGAATAAAGTGTAATTGCGCATCTTCCCAGCAGGGGGCAGTGGCGCTCTCATTGTTACTTCTGTGACGTTTGCGACAGTGCAACATTTTACGACTTACAAGACAAGTTAGGATAGTCACGGGGGGGGCGCGAATAGTTTTCGTCTTGCTAGGGGGGGGCGTAACAGAAAATAATTGAGAAGCACTGAACTAAGTGTTTAATATGGCCTATCAGGGCTGAAGTCAAAATCTGGCACCATCATGTGGTGAAATTTGGAATTGCTGCGCATCAAATTTTGCCTGGGAACAAACAGATTAAATAAGTCATACTTCTCTTCTTGCCACTCCTTCTCAAACAAGTAAATTGCCCATTTTGTGCAGTAGATGTTCTGTTAATACCTAGTATTCATACAAAGTCATAATTTAAAATACTTTCAACATTCATTTATCCATTCAACCACCGTTACTCCACTCGCTCTGATTACCAACCTCTATCGATCTAACTAAGCGTTTAATACATCCTATCAGATCTCAAGTCAAGATTTGGCACCGTGCTTTGTTAAAATTTGCACATGCAGCATATCCAATTTTGCCAGGAAACAAAAATAGATTAAATAAACTAAATAAGTCTTACTTCTTCCCATTAAATAAATTCACACTCCTTTTCAAAAAAAGTAGTTTAAAACGAGGGCCCCTCCCTCAACCTTTAACCCTAACCCCGCACGTCACATTGTGTTTTATCTGCGAATGTTGGTTGAGGGCAAATGATAAAGTTTTCTTTCATTCCTTTAGGTTCCACCGTGTTCGTTGCCTGTATGTTTGAAGGATACAAAGTACAACGCTTGCACGTTGGCGAAGACGTCTTCGGTGAGTCCTTCCTTCCTTTTTATTCATGGGAAAGTCACAGACAACAATAGCTAAAGTAACACATTGTTAGAGGTAACTACATTTGTCTTAAATTGGATAGATTACTTGTTCCCACACCTTTTCGAACAAGTAAACTGGCCATTTGTGCAGGAGATTTTCTGTTTATACCTAGTATTTATACAGTCATCATTTAAATGAACAAATAAGTTTCATTCACTCACTCATTCATTCAAAATATCCAAAGTTGTGTGTGCTATGTGTAGATGAGAATAGATCTCATGTTACTCCACTCGCTCATACGACCAACTTCTATCAATTTAGCTAAGCGTTTAATACGTCCTAGCAGGTCTCAAGTCAAGATTTGGCACTGTGCTTTGTTAAAATTTGCAATTGCAGCATATCCAATTTTGCCTGGGAACAAAAATAGATTAAACAAACTAAATAAGTCTTACTCCTTCCCATTAAATAAATGAAATAAGTCTCTCTTCTTCACAGTCCTTTTCAAACAAGTAAACTGGCCATTTTGTGCAGTAGTTATTGTGTTCACAACTAGTATTTATCCAAAATCATAATTGAAATGACTTCATTCATCCATTTTGGAAATTCGGAATTCCAGCAAATCCATTCTTCCCATTAAATGAATAAGTCTTACTCCTTCCCATTAAATAAATGAAATAAGTCTCTCTTCTGCACAGTCCTTTTCAAACAATTAAACTGGCCATCTTGTGCAGTAGTTTTTGTGTTCACACCTAGTATTTATCAGAAATCACATTTGAAATTACTTCATTCAACCATTTTGGAAATTTGGAATCCCAGCAAATCCATTCTTCCCATTAAGTAAAGACGTCTTCTTCCCTTTAAATAAATGAAATAAGTCTTACTTCCCACTGCTTTTCAAACAAGTAAAGTGCGAGAGGCTAGGTGCTAAGAGGCTAGGTGCTAAGAGGCTAGGTGCTAAGAGGCTAGGTGCTAAGAGGCTAGGTGCTAAGAGGCTAGGTGCTAAGAGGCTAGGTGCTAAGAGGCTAGGTGCTAAGGTCTGATGTGGTTAGGTGCTATATATATATATATTTAGGTCTATATATCAACCTATTTTAGATCTAAAAACCAACCTATTTTAGACGTCTATTTCTGGTCTATTTTAGATCTATAAATAAACCTATTTTAAACGTCTACTTTTGGTCTATAAATCAACCTAAGGGTCTATAAATCAACCTAATTTAGGCGTCTATTTTAGGTCTATATATCAACCTATTTTAGATCTAAAAATCAACCTATTTTAGACGTCTATTTCCGGTCTATAAATCGTCTATTTTAGGTCTATATATCAACCTATTTTAGATCTAAAAATCAACCTATTTTAAACGTCTACTTTAGGTCTATAAATCAACCTAAGGGTCTATAAATCAACCTAATTTAGGCGTCTATTTTAGGTCTATATATCAACCTATTTTAGATCTAAAAATCAACCTATTTTAGACGTCTATTTCTGGTCTATAAATCAACCTATTTTAGATCTATAAATAAACCTATTTTAAACGTCTACGTTAGGTCTATAAATCAACCTAAGGGTCTATAAATCAACCTAATCTAGGCGTCTATTTTAGGTCTATATATCAACCTATTTTAGATCTAAAAAATCAACCTATTTTAGACGTCTATTTCTGGTCTATAAATCAACCTATTTTAGATCTATAAATAAACCTATTTTAAACGTCTACAATAGGTCTATAAATCAACCTAAGGGTCTATAAATCAACCTAATCTAGGCGTCTATTTTAGGTCTATATATCAACCTATTTTAGATCTAAAAAATCAACCTATTTTAGACGTCTATTTCTGGTCTATAAATCAACCTATTTTAGATCTATAAATAAACCTATTTTAAACGTCTACTTTAGGTCTATAAATCAACCTAAGGGTCTATAAATCAACCTAATTTAGGTGTCTATTTTAGGTCTATATATCAACCTATTTTAGATCTAAAAATCAACCTATTTTAGACGTCTATTTCTGGTTTAAAAATTTACCTATTTTAGACGTCAAGTTTTGGTTTAAAAATCAACTTTTTTTAGACGTCTATTTTTGGTTTAAAAATCAACCTATTTTAGACGTCTATTTTTGGTTTAAAAATCAACCTATTTTAGACGTCTATTTTTGGTTTAAAAATCAACCTTTCTTAGACGTCTATTTTTGGTCTAAAAATCAACCTATTTTAGACGTCTATTTTTGGTTTAAAAATCAACCTTTCTTAGACGTCTATTTTTGGTTTAAAAATCAACCTTTTTTAGACGTCTATTTTTGGTTTAAAAATCAACCTATTTTAGACGTCTATTTTTTGTTTAAAAATCAACCTTTTTTAGACGTCTATTTTTGGTTTAAAATTCAACCTATTTAATACATCTATGTTTGGTTTAAAAATGAACCTTGTTTAGTCAATTTTTGGTTTAAAAATCAACCTTTTTTAGACGTCTATTTTTGGTCTGAAAATCAACTTAATTTTATCTTTATCAGTGGTACAGGAATAACCAATTCACATGTACGGATCAATATGCTTGTTAAACCCAAACAACGTCTGTGCATTATTTATACAACTTACGGCTTGTTCAGACTTCAAAATTCCAAAATATTATCATATTTAATGTTTTTAATTTAGACGTCTAGTAAATTGAGCCAAGATCAGGATTTTGCAAATTAATAAGGGTTGGGAAACTTTGTTGAATGACCCTACCTCGACAGTTTAGTTTTGACTATTTTAGGTCTATAAATCAACTTATTTTAGATCTATAAATCAGCCTATTTTAGATCTATAAATAAACCTATTTAAAACGTCTACTTTAGGTCTATAAATCAACCTAAGGGGCTATAAATCAACCTAATTTAGGCGTCTATTTTAGGTCTATATATCAACCTATTTTAGATCTAAAAATCAACCTATTTTAGACGTCTATTTCTGGTCTATAAATCAACCTATTTTAGATCTATAAATAAACCTATTTTAAACGTCTACGTTAGGTCTATAAATCAACCTAAGGGTCTATAAATCAACCTAATCTAGGCGTCTATTTTAGGTCTATATATCAACCTATTTTAGATCTATAAAAAATCAACCTATTTTAGACGTCTATTTCTGGTCTATAAATCAACCTATTTTAGATCTTGGTTTACACCGAACCTCAGGAGGCTGCGCAAAGTCAAGGAGGAGGCCTACAGGAGCGGCGACCGCGAGCTGTTCAGGCACACCAGAAACACGCTGAACCGAGAGGTCAGGAAAGCCAGGAGGTGTTACGGGGAGAACCTGAAGAGACACCTCTCTGCCAATCCTGATCCCTCAACGGTGTGGAAAGGTCTGCAGAGCATCACGGGCTACAAGAAACGAACCACCCGTCCTGTAGAGAGCCCAAGACTTGCTAACCAGCTAAACAAGTTCTACTGCAGATTTGATCGGTCCTCCCACACAACGGGACCTCCTGCAACACAATCTACATACTCACCTCTCCCCACAACTGCTCCGTCCACACCTCTATCATCGTTGTCACCCACTCACTCTCTTGCAGAGGCCGCGCCCGCACTCCAGGTCCGCGAGGAGGAAGTGCGCCAGATGTTCCGGAGACAAAAGACCAGGAAGGCACCGGGCCCGGACGGCGTGTCACCTTCCTGCTTGAAAGTCTGCGCTGAGCAGCTGGCGCCCACCTTTGCACGGATCTTCAACCGTTCTCTGGAGCTGTGTGAGGTGCCCTCGTGCTTCAAGAGCTCCACCATCGTTCCAGTAGCCAAGAAGCCCGCCATCACAGGTCTGAATGACTATAGACCCGTCGCACTGACATCTGTGGTCATGAAATCGTTCGAGAGGTTAGTGCTGAACCACCTGAAGGAGGTCACGGGCCCCCTGCTTGACCCCCTCCAGTTTGCCTACCGGGCAAACAGGTCAGTGGATGATGCGGTCAACATGGGACTGCACTACATCCTGCACCACCTGGACACCCCAGGAACGTACGCCAGGATCCTGTTCGTGGACTTCAGCTCGGCGTTCAACACCATCGCCCCTGACATCCTCCAACAGAAGCTCATCCAGCTTGCGGTGCCTGCCTCCACCTGTCAGTGGATCACCAGCTTCCTGACCAACAGGAGACAGCGTGTGAGGCTGGGGGCCATCACATCTGACACCCGGACCACCAACACTGGAGCCCCTCAGGGTTGCGTCCTCTCCCCACTGCTCTTCTCCCTCTACACCAATGATTTCTCCTCAGGTGACTCCCCTGTGAAGCTCCTGAAGTATGCAGACGACACCACTCTCATCGGACTGATCCAGGACGGTGATGAGACTGCGTACAGACAGGAGGTGCAGCGGCTGGTCCACTGGTGCAGTCAAAACCATCTGGAGCTGAACTCGCTCAAGACCGTGGAGATGACAGTGGATTTCAGGCGAGACCCTTCACCACTTTTACCCCTCACTATCTGCAGTAATACTATTCTTTCCACAGACACCTTCAAGTTCCTGGGAACCACAATCTCTCGGGACCTGAAATGGACCGGCCACATAGACTCTGTCCGGAAGAAGGCCCAGCAGAGGCTGTACTTCCTGAGACAGCTCAAGAAGTTCAACCTGCCGCGAGAGCTTCTGAAGACCTTCTACACTGCCATCATCCAGTCTGTCCTCTGCACCTCCATCACTGTCTGGTTTGGATCGGCCTCCAAACAAGACAAGCACAGACTACAACGGACAATCAGAACTGCAGAAAAGATCATTGGAATCAACCTCCCATCTATCCAAGACTTGTACCTGTCCAGGACCAGGAATCGGGCAAGGAACATCTCTACAGACCCTTCTCACCCGGGTTGCAGTCTGTTTGAACTACTCCCCTCCGGACGGCGTTATAGAGCTCGGTACGCCAAAACCAGCAGACACAGAGACAGCTTCTTCCCCCAGGCTGTTGCTCTGATGAACTCACACCACTCATAGAGTCTCAGAGAGATTGCTGTGCAATAACATCCTGCTCCTCACACCTTTTTGAATTTGTCTACACTGTTTTTGCCATTATTCACATGTCCTGAATGTTAGTCACCTAAATGTTGAACAGAGGGTGTGTTTCTACCGAAGTCAAATTCCTTGTTTGGCACGCTCAAACATGGCGAATAAAAACTCTTGAATCTTGAATCTATAAATAAACCTATTTTAAACGTCTACTTTAGGTCTATAAATCAACCTAAGGGTCTATAAATCAACCTAATTCAGGTGTACATTTTAGGTCTATATATCAACCTATTTTAGATCTAAAAATCAACCTATTTTAGACGTCTAGATTTGGTTGAAAAATCAACCTTTTTTAGACTTCTATTTTTGGTTTAAAAATCAACCTTTTTTAGATGTCTATTTTTGGTTTAAAAATCAACCTATTTTAGACGTCTATTTTTGGTTTAAAAATCAACCTTTTTTAGACGTCTATTTTTGGTCTAAAAATCAACCTATTTTAGACGTCTATTTTTGGTTTAAAAATCAACCTTTTTTAGACATCTATTTTTGGTTTAAAAATCAACCTATTTTAGACGTCTATTTTTGGTTTAAAAATCAACCTTTTTTAGACGTCTATTTTTGGTTCAAAAATCAACCTTGTTTAGTCAATTTTTGGTTTAAAAATCAACCTTTTTTAAACGTCTATTTTTGGTCTGAAAATCAACTTAATTTTATCTTTATCAGTGGTACAGGAATAACCAATTCACATGTACGGATCAATATGCTTGTTAAACGCAAACAACTTCTGTGCATTATTTATACAACTTACGGCTTGTTCAGACTTCAAAATTCCAAAATATGATCATATTTAATGTTTAATTATTTTAAACCTATTTTAAAAGTCTACTTTAGGTCTATAAATCAACCTAAGGGTCTATTAATCAACGTAATTTAGGCGTTTATTTTAGGTCTATATATCAACCTATTTTAGATCTAAAAATCAACTTATTTTAGACGTCTATTTCTGGTCTATTAATCAACCTATTTTAGATCTATAAATAAACCTATTTTAAACGTCTACAATAGGTCTATAAATCAACCTAAGGGTCTATAAATCAACCTAATCTAGGCGTCTATTTTAGGTCTATATATCAACCTATTTTAGATCTAAAAAATCAACCTATTTTAGACGTCTATTTCTGGTCTATTTTAGATCTATAATTAAACCTATTTTAAACGTCTACTTTAGGTCTATAAATCAACCTAAGGGTATATAAATCAACCTAATTTAGGCGTCTAATTTAGGTCTATATATAAACCTATTTTAGATCTAAAAATCAACCTATTTTAGACGTCTATTTCTGGTCTATTAATCAACCTATTTTAGATCTATTTTAAACGTCTACTTTAGGTCTATAAATCAACCTAAGGGTCTATAAATCAACCTAATTTAGGCGTCTATTTTAGGTCTATATATCAACCTATTTAAGATCTAAAAATCAACCTATTTTAGACGTCTATTTCTGGTCTATTTTAGATCTATAAATAAACCTATTTTAAACGTCTACTTTAGGTCTATAAATCAACCTAAGGAACTATAAATCAACCTAATTTAGGCGTCTATTTTAGGTCTATATATCAACCTATTTTAGATCTAAAAATCAACCTATTTTAGACGTCTATTTCTGATCTATAAATCGTCTATTTTAGGTCTATATATCAACCTATTTTAGATCTAAAAATAAACCTATTTTAAACGTCTACTTTAGGTCTATAAATCAACCTAATGGTCTATAAATCAACCTAATTTAGGCGTCTATTTTAGGTCTATATATCAACCTATTTTAGATCTAAAAATCAACCTATTTTAGATCTATAAATAAACCTATTTTAAACGTCTACGTTAGGTCTATAAATCAACCTAAGGGTCTATAAATCAACCTAATCTAGGGGTCTATTTTAGGTCTATATATCAACCTATTTTAGATCTAAAAAATCAACCTATTTTAGACGTCTATTTCTGGTCTATAAATCGTCTATTTTAGGTCTATATATCAACCTATTTTAGATCTAAAAATAAACCTATTTTAGACGTCTATTTCTGGTCTATTTGAGATCTATAATTAAACCTATTTTAAACGTCTACTTTAGGTCTATAAATCAACCTAAGGGTCTATAAATCAACCTAATTTAGGCGTCTATTTTAGGTCTATATATCAACCTATTTTAGATCTAAAAATCAACCTATTTTAGACGTCTATTTCTGGTCTATAAATCAACCTATTTTAGATCTATTTTAAACGTCTACTTTAGGTCTATAAATCAACCTAATTTAGGCGTCTATTTTAGGTCTATATATCAACCTATTTTAGATCTAAAAATCAACCTATTTTAGATGTCTATTTCTGGTTTATAAATCGTCTATTTTAGGTCTATATATCAACCTATTTTAGATCTATTTTAAACGTCTACTTTAGGTCTATAAATCAACCTAAGGGTCTATAAATCAACCTAATTTAGGCGTCTATTTTAGGTCTATATATCAACCTATTTTAGATCTAAAAATCAACCTATTTTAGACGTCTATTTCTGGTCTATAAATCGTCTATTTTAGGTCTATATATCAACCTATTTTAGATCTAAAAATCAACCTATTTTAGACGTCTATTTCTGGTCTATTTGAAATCTATAATTAAACCTATTTTAAACGTCTACTTTAGGTCTATAAATCAACCTATGGGTCTATAAATCAACCTAATTTAGGCGTCTATTTTAGGTCTATATATCAACCTATTTTAGATCTAAAAATCAACCTATTTTAGGCGTCTATTTCTGGTCTATAAATCAACCTATTTTAGATCTATAAATAAACCTATTTTAAACGTCTACTTTAGGTCTATAAATCAACCTAAGGGTCTATAAATCAACCTAATTTAGGCGTCTAATTTAGGTCTATATATAAACCTATTTTAGATCTAAAAATCAACCTATTTTAGACGTCTATTTCTGGTCTATAAATCAACCTATTTTAGATCTATTTTAAACGTCTACTTTAGGTCTATAAATCAACCTAAGGGTCTATAAATCAACCTAATTTAGGCGTCTATTTTAGGTCTATATATCAACCTATTTTAGATCTAAAAATCAACCTATTTTAGACGTCTATTTCTGGTCTATTTTAGATCTATAAATAAATCTATTTTAAACGTCTACTTTAGGTCTATAAATCAACCTAAGGGTCTATAAATCAACCTAATTTAGGCGTCTATTTTAGGTCTATATATCAACCTATTTTAGATCTAAAAATCAACCTATTTTAGACGTCTATTTCTGGTCTATAAATCGTCTATTTTAGGTTTATATATCAACCTATTTTAGATCTAAAAATAAACCTATTTTAAACGTCTACTTTAGGTCTATAAATCAACCTAATGGTCTATAAATCAACCTAATTTAGGCGTCTATTTTAGGTCTATATATCAACCTATTTTAGATCTAAAAATCAACCTATTTGAGATCTATAATTAAACCTATTTTAAACGTCTACTTTAGGTCTATAAATCAACCTAAGGGTCTATAAATCAACCTAATTTAGGGGTCTATTTTAGGTCTATATATCAACCTATTTTAGATCTAAAAATCAACCTATTTTAGACGTCTATTTCTGGTCTATAAATCAACCTATTTTAGATCTATAAATAAACCTATTTTAAACGTCTACTTTAGGTCTATAAATCAACCTAAGGGTCTATAAATCAACCTAATTTAGGCGTCTATTTTAGGTCTATATATCAACCTATTTTGGATCTAAAAATCAACCTATTTTAGACGTCTATTTCTGGTCTATAAATCAACCTATTTTAGATCTATTTTAAACGTCTACTTTAGGTCTATAAATCAACCTAAGGGTCTATAAATCAACCTAATTTAGGCGTCTATTTTACGTCTATATATCAACCTATTTTAGATCTAAAAATCAACCTATTTTAGACGTCTATTTCTGGTCTATTTTAGATCTATAATTAAACCTATTTTAAACGTCTACTTTAGGTCTATAAATCAACCTAAGGGTCTATAAATCAACCTAATTTAGGCGTCTATTTTAGGTCTATATATCAACCTATTTTAGATCTAAAAATCAACCTATTTTAGACGTCTATTTCTGGTCTATTAATCAACCTATTTTAGATCTATAAATAAACCTATTTTAAACGTCTACGTTAGGTCTATAAATCAACCCAATCTAGGGGTCTATTTTAGGTCTATATATCAACCTATTTTAGATCTAAAAAAATCAACCTATTTTAGACGTGTATTTCTGGTCTATAAATCAACCTATTTTAGATCTATAAATAAACCTATTTTAAACGTCTACTTTAGGTCTATAAATCAACCTAAGGGTCTATAAATCAACCTAATTTAGGTGTCCATTTTAGGTCTATATATCAACCTATTTTAGATCTAAAAATCAACCTATTTTAGACGTCTATTTCTGGTTTAAAAATCAACCTATTTTAGACGTCTAGATTTGGTTTAAAAATCAACCTATTTTAGACGTCTATTTTTGGTTTAAAAATCAACCTATTTTAGACGTCTATTTTTGGTTTTAAAATCAACCTTTTTTAGACGTCTATTTTTGGTTTAAAAATCAACCTTTTTCAGACGTCTATTTTTGGTTTAAAAATCAACCTATTTTAGACGTCTATTTTTGGTCTATAAATCAACCTATTTTAGATCTATTTTAAACGTCTACTTTAGGTCTATAAATCAACCTAATTTAGGCGTCTATTTTAGGTCTATATATCAACCTATTTTAGATCTAAAAATCAACCTATTTTAGACGTCTATTTCTGGTTTATAAATCGTCTATTTTAGGTCTATATATCAACCTATTTTAGATCTAAAAATGAACCTATTTTAAACGTCTACTTTAGGTCTATAAATCAACCTAAGGGTCTATAATTCAACCTAATTTAGGCGTCTATTTTAGGTCTATATATCAACCTATTTTAGATCTAAAAATCAACCTATTTTAGACGTCTATTTCTGGTCTATAAATCGTCTATTTTAGGTCTATATATCAACCTATTTTAGATCTAAAAATAAACCTATTTTAAACGTCTACTTTAGGTCTATAAATCAACCTAAGGGTCTATAAATCAACCTAATTTAGGCGTCTATTTTAGGTCTATATATCAACCTATTTTAGATCTAAAAATCAACCTATTTTAGACGTCTATTTCTGGTCTATAAATCGTCTATTTTAGGTCTATATATCAACCTATTTTAGATCTAAAAATCAACCTATTTTAGACGTCTATTTCTGGTCTATTTGAGATCTATAATTAAACCTATTTTAAACGTCTACTTTAGGTCTATAAATCAACCTAAGGGTCTATAAATCAACCTAATTTAGGCGTCTATTTTAGGTCTATATATCAACCTATTTTAGATCTAAAAATCAACCTATTTTAGATCTATTTTAAACGTCTACTTTAGGTCTATAAATCAACCTAATTTAGGCGTCTATTTTAGGTCTATATATCAACCTATTTTAGATCTAAAAATCAACCTATTTTAGACGTCTATTTCTGGTTTATAAATCGTCTATTTTAGGTCTATATATCAACCTATTTTAGATCTAAAAATAAACCTATTTTAAACGTCTACTTTAGGTCTATAAATCAACCTAAGGGTCTATAATTCAACCTAATTTAGGCGTCTATTTTAGGTCTATATATCAACCTATTTTAGATCTAAAAATCAACCTATTTTAGACGTCTATTTCTGGTCTATAAATCGTCTATTTTAGGTCTATATATCAACCTATTTTAGATCTAAAAATAAACCTATTTTAAACGTCTACTTTAGGTCTATAAATCAACCTAAGGGTCTATAAATCAACCTAATTTAGGCGTCTATTTTAGGTCTATATATCAACCTATTTTAGATCTAAAAATCAACCTATTTTAGACGTCTATTTCTGGTCTATAAATCGTCTATTTTAGGTCTATATATCAACCTATTTTAGATCTAAAAATCAACCTATTTTAGACGTCTATTTCTGGTCTATTTGAAATCTATAATTAAACCTATTTTAAACGTCTACTTTAGGTCTATAAATCAACCTAAGGGTCTATAAATCAACCTAATTTAGGCGTCTATTTTAGGTCTATATATCAACCTATTTTAGATCTAAAAATCAACCTATTTTAGACGTCTATTTCTGGTCTATAAATCAACCTATTTTAGATCTATAAATAAACCTATTTTAGATCTAAAAATAAACCTATTTTAGACATCTATTTGAGATCTATAATTAAACCTATTTTAAACGTCTACTTTAGGTCTATAAATCAACCTAAGGGTCTATAAATCAACCTAATTTAGGCGTCTATTTTAGGTCTATATATCAACCTATTTTAGATCTAAAAATCAACCTATTTTAGACGTCTATTTCTGGTCTATAAATCAACCTATTTTAGATCTATTTTAAACGTCTACTTAAGGTCTATAAATCAACCTAATTTAGGCGTCTATTTTAGGTCTATATATCAACTTATTTTAGATCTAAAAATCAACCTATTTTAGACGTCTATTTCTGGTTTATAAATCGTCTATTTTAGGTCTATATATCAACCTATTTTAGATCTAAAAATAAACCTATTTTAAACGTCTACTTTAGGTCTATAAATCAACCTAAGGGTCTATAATTCAACCTAATTTAGGCGTCTATTTTAGGTCTATATATCAACCTATTTTAGATCTAAAAATCAACCTATTTTAGATGTCTATTTCTGGTCTATAAATCGTCTATTTTAGGTCTATATATCAACCTATTTTAGATCTAAAAATAAACCTATTTTAAACGTCTACTTTAGGTCTATAAATCAACCTAAGGGTCTATAAATCAACCTAATTTAGGCGTCTATTTTAGGTCTATATATCAACCTATTTTAGATCTAAAAATCAACCTATTTTAGACGTCTATTTCTGGTCTATAAATCGTCTATTTTAGGTCTATATATCAACCTATTTTCGATCTAAAAATCAACCTATTTTAGACGTCTATTTCTGGTCTATTTGAGATCTATAATTAAACCTATTTTAAACGTCTACTTTAGGTCTATAAATCAACCTAAGGGTCTATAAATCAACCTAATTTAGGCGTCTATTTTAGGTCTATATATCAACCTATTTTAGATCTAAAAATCAACCTATTTTAGACGTCTATTTCTGGTCTATTTTAGATCTATAAATAAACCTATTTTAAACGTCTACTTTAGGTCTATAAATCAACCTAAGGGTCTATAAATCAACCTAATTTAGGCGTCTATTTTAGGTCTATATATCAACCTATTTTAGATCTAAAAATCAACCTATTTTAGACGTCTATTTCTGGTCTATAAATCAACCTATTTTAGATCTATTTTAAACGTCTACTTTAGGTCTATAAATCAACCTAAGGGTCTATAAATCAACCTAATTTAGGCGTCTATTTTACGTCTATATATCAACCTATTTTAGATCTAAAAATCAACCTATTTTAGACGTCTATTTCTGGTCTATTTTAGATCTATAATTAAACCTATTTTAAACGTCTACTTTAGGTCTATAAATCAACCTAAGGGTCTATAAATCAACCTAATTTAGGTGTCCATTTTAGGTCTATATATCAACCTATTTTAGATCTAAAAATCATCCTATTTTAGACGTCTATTTCTGGTCTATAAATCAACCTATTTTAGATCTATAAATAAACCTATTTTAAACGTCTACGTTAGGTCTATAAATCAACCTAAGGGTCTATAAATCAACCTAATCTAGGCGTCTATTTTAGGTCTATATATCAACCTATTTTAGATCTAAAAAATCAACCTATTTTAGACGTCTATTTCTGGTCTATAAATCGTCTATTTTAGGTCTATATATCAACCTATTTTAGATCTAAAAATAAACCTATTTTAGACATCTATTTGAGATCTATAATTAAACCTATTTTAAACGTCTACTTTAGGTCTATAAATCAACCTAAGGGTCTATAAATCAACCTAATTTAGGCGTCTATTTTAGGTCTATATATCAACCTATTTTAGATCTAAAAATCAACCTATTTTAGACGTCTATTTCTGGTCTATAAATCAACCTATTTTAGATCTATTTTAAACGTCTACTTTAGGTCTATAAATCAACCTAATTTAGGCGTCTATATTAGGTCTATATAACCTATTTTAGATCTAAAAATCAACCTATTTTAGACGTCTATTTCTGGTTTATAAATCGTCTATTTTAGGTCTATATATCAACCTATTTTAGATCTAAAAATAAACCTATTTTAAACGTCTACTTTACTTTAGGTCTATAAATCAACCTAAGGGTCTATAATTCAACCTAATTTAGGCGTCTATTTTAGGTCTATATATCAACCTATTTTAGATCTAAAAATCAACCTATTTTAGATGTCTATTTCTGGTCTATAAATCGTCTATTTAAGGTCTATATATCAACCTATTTTAGATCTAAAAATGAACCTATTTTAAACGTCTACTTTAGGTCTATAAATCAACCTAAGGGTCTATAAATCAACCTAATTTAGGCGTCTATTTTAGGTCTATATATCAACCTATTTTAGATCTAAAAATCAACCTATTTTAGACGTCTATTTCTGGTCTATAAATCGTCTATTTTAGGTCTATATATCAACCTATTTTAGATCTAAAAATCAACCTATTTTAGACGTCTATTTCTGGTCTATTTGAGATCTATAATTAAACCTATTTTAAACGTCTACTTTAGGTCTATAAATCAACCTAAGGGTCTATAAATCAACCTAATTTAGGCGTCTATTTTAGGTCTATATATCAACCTATTTTAGATCTAAAAATCAACCTATTTTAGACGTCTATTTCTGGTCTATAAATCAACCTATTTTAGATCTATTTTAAACGTCTACTTTAGGTCTATAAATCAACCTAAGGGTCTATAAATCAACCTAATTTAGGCGTCTATTTTAGGTCTATATATCAACCTATTTTAGATCTAAAAATCAACCTATTTTAGACGTCTATTTCTGGTCTATAAATCGTCTATTTTAGGTCTATATATCAACCTATTTTAGATCTAAAAATCAACCTATTTTAGACGTCTATTTCTGGTCTATTTGAGATCTATAATTAAACCTATTTTAAACGTCTACTTTAGGTCTATAAATCAACCTAAGGGTCTATAAATCAACCTAATTTAGGCGTCTATTTTAGGTCTATATATCAACCTATTTTAGATCTAAAAATCAACCTATTTTAGACGTCTATTTCTGGTCTATAAATCAACCTATTTTAGATCTATTTTAAACGTCTACTTTAGGTCTATAAATCAACCTAAGGGTCTATAAATCAACCTAATTTAGGCGTCTATTTTAGGTCTATATATCAACCTATTTTAGATCTAAAAATCAACCTATTTTAGACGTCTATTTCTGGTCTATAAATCAACCTATTTTAGATCTATAAATAAACCTATTTTAAACGTCTACGTTAGGTCTATAAATCAACCTAAGGGTCTATAAATACACCTAATCTAGGCGTCTATTTTAGGTCTATATATCAACCTATTTTAGATCTAAAAAATCAACCTATTTTAGACGTCTATTTCTGGTCTATAAATCGTCTATTTTAGGTCTATATACCAACCTATTTTAGATCTAAAAATAAACCTATTTTAGACGTCTATTTGAGATCTATAATTAAACCTATTTTAAACGTCTACTTTAGGTCTATAAATCAACCTAAGGGTCTATAAATCAACCTAATTTAGGCGTCTATTTTAGGTCTATATATCAACCTATTTTAGATCTAAAAATCAACCTATTTTAGTCTATTTCTGGTCTATAAATCAACCTATTTTAGATCTATTTTAAACGTCTACTTTAGGTCTATAAATCAACCTAATTTAGGCGTCTATTTTAGGTCTATATATCAACCTATTTTAGATCTAAAAATCAACCTATTTTAGACGTCTATTTCTGGTTTATAAATCGTCTATTTTAGGTCTATATATCAACCTATTTTAGATCTAAAAATAAACCTATTTTAAACGTCTATTTCTGGTCTATTTGAGATCTATAATTAAACCTATTTTAAACGTCTACTTTAGGTCTATAAATCAACCTAAGGGTCTATAAATCAACCTAATTTAGGCGTCTATTTTAGGTCTATATATCAACCTATTTTAGATCTAAAAATCAACCTAAGGGTCTATAAATCAACCTAATTTAGGCGTCTATTTTAGGTCTATATATCAACCTATTTTAGATCTAAAAATCAACCTATTTTAGACGTCTATTTCTGGTCTATAAATCAACCTATTTTAGATCTATTTTAAACGTCTACTTTAGGTCTATAAATCAACCTAAGGGTCTATAAATCAACCTAATTTAGGCGTCTATTTTAGGTCTATATATCAACCTATTTTAGATCTAAAAATCAACCTATTTTAGACGTCTATTTCTGGTCTATTTTAGATCTATAAATAAACCTATTTTAAACGTCTACTTTAGGTCTATAAATCAACCTAAGGGTCTATAAATCAACCTAATTTAGGCGTCTATTTTAGGTCTATATATCAACCTATTTTAGATCTAAAAATCAACCTATTTTAGACGTCTATTTCTGGTCTATTAATCAACCTATTTTAGATCTATAAATAAACCTATTTTAAACGTCTACGTTAGGTCTATAAATCAACCTAAGGGTCTATAAATCAACCTAATATAGGCGTCTATTTTAGGTCTATATATCAACCTATTTTAAATCTATAAAATCAACCTATTTTAGACGTCTATTTCTGGTCTATAAATCAACCTATTTTAGATCTATAAATAAACCTATTTTAAACGTCTACTTTAGGTCTATAAATCAACCTAAGGGTCTATAAATCAACCTAATTTAGGTGTCCATTTTAGGTCTATATATCAACCTATTTTAGATCTAAAAATCAACCTATTTTAGACGTCTATTTCTGGTCTATTTTAGATCTATAATTAAACCTATTTTAAACGTCTACTTTAGGTCTATAAATCAACCTAAGGGTCTATAAATCAACCTAATTTAGGCGTCTATTTTAGGTCTATATATCAACCTATTTTAGATCTAAAAATCAACCTATTTTAGACGTCTATTTCTGGTCTATAAATCAACCTATTTTAGGTCTATATATCAACCTATTTTAGATCTAAAAATCAACCTATTTTAGACGTCTATTTCTGGTCTATTTTAGATCTATAATTAAACCTATTTTAAACGTCTACTTTAGGTCTATAAATCAACCTAAGGGTCTATAAATCAACCTAATTTAGGCGTCTATTTTAGGTCTATATATCAACCTATTTTAGATCTAAAAATCAACCTATTTTAGACGTCTATTTCTGGTCGATTTTAGATCTATAAATAAACCTATTTTAAACGTCTACTTTAGGTCTATAAACCAACCTAAGGGTCTATAAATCAACCTAATTTAGGCGTCTATTTTAGGTCTATATATCAACCTATTTTAGATCTAAAAATCAACCTATTTTAGACGTCTATTTCTGGTCTATAAATCGTCTATTTTAGGTCTATATATCAACCTATTTTAGATCTAAAAATAAACCTATTTTAAACGTCTACTTTAGGTCTATAAATCAACCTAATGGTCTATAAATCAACCTAATTTAGGCGTCTATTTTAGGTCTATATATCAACCTATTTTAGATCTAAAAATCAACCTATTTTAGACGTCTATTTCTGGTCTATAAATCAACCTATTTTAGATCTATAAATAAACCTATTTTAAACGTCTACGTTAGGTCTATAAATCAACCTAAGGGTCTATAAATCAACCTAATCTAGGGGTCTATTTTAGGTCTATATATCAACCTATTTTAGATCTAAAAAATCAACCTATTTTAGACGTCTATTTCTGGTCTATAAATCAAACTATTTTAGATCTATAAATAAACCTATTTTAAACGTCTACTTTAGGTCTATAAATCAACCTAAGGGTCTATAAATCAACCTAATTTAGGTGTCTATTTTAGGTCTATATATCAACCTATTTTAGATCTAAAAATCAACCTATTTTAGACGTCTATTTCTGGTCT